>NW_013670703.1:47165-49722 GCF_000517525.1 Limulus polyphemus | reverse complement strand
TCTGGCCATGAACTTCACTCTAATAACGATGGCTTACCTTGTTTGAGTCAAGTGTCACTGTCTTATAGGTAGTGGCAGCGATGGCTTACATTGGTTGAGTCAAGTATCACTGTCCTATAGGTAGTGGTAACGATGGCTTACCTTGGTTGAATCAACTATGGAAATCCAGAGCTGAATCCTAATTCATTGAACAAGTATATGTATATCACCGTTTTATCATTTATTTTTCTTGTCTTCAACTTACCATTAGATAAATCCATAATATGACTGTATATTGAAGTTATAAAATATAACGTGATAAAAAGTATTAAAACTAGCATCAACTTGAAACGCATAAGACCGTTTTCAGACTTTATATTAATAAGGCCTAGAGTCAATAATAATATAATAGTGAAGGGCATTTGTTATGCCACAGTAAGAAAATAATTGTACATTTTACTTTCAAATGATAATTATATATTATACATTTACAAAGAATAAAATATATTTTAATACATTCGATGTTTATGCAAAATTGTCTTGCAAATTCCTTTTAGTTTTAACATCATGTAGAAATTACAGTTCCTGACGTAATAGGCTTTTGGTATTCATTCAACACATTACACTTCCTAACGTAATGAGAATGGTTTTGGTATTCACTAAATAAATTACAGTTCCTGACGTAATAGGAAATGTTTTGGTATTACTCTACAAATTGACAGAAAAGGTAACTGAAGTTAAGAACACTAGACGATTAGATAAAGTTGTTTCACCCTTTACGGCAGGTCAGATAACGTTTATTCTGTTTTTTAGCATAATTCATCTTTTCAAGAAAAAGCTTATTGTCTCCGAGAAAACTATATATATATGTTGATTTAAAATTGGCTTAAGAATACATCGGCTAGCTAGGTTTAAAATAGTGACATGTATATTACTTAACGACTTAAGCTACTTATAGGATGTGATTTATCTTAATAACAACTCGTCCAAAAATCCAATGACTTTTTTTTCATGTAACATACTAAACCATGTAGGAACATGGGCTACCTTGCTCTATATGGCCAGCTTATGTCCACAAGATTCTAGGCTAATCAAGTCATAAGGAGAAAGCAGTATCAGAGAGCTAAATATCGACTGTTATCTATAACTTTAAGAAAACTGAGTAATATGCAAATAACGTAAATAGCAGTTATAGCTGGATATCTTGCATTATTAACATAACTTTTTCATTTCTAAGGAACTCGTTGCAACTATTCTTTTTAACTAAATATAATCTCTGTAGCCGAAGAATCGTTTTAACTAGAGAATATTAATTCCCCAGTTGTATTGTAAGAAACATATCCTAACTATATTGATATGTTAATAAGGTGATATGACAGTACAGATACTGCCTAATAACCGAGCATTTACTCACTTTGGTGTAAAGGTAGAATTTCAATGCTAAGTTTAAAATAGTTAACTGTACTAACCACTGAGAGGCAAATTGCTCTGTCGAAACTTCAGGGAACCAAACAGTATCGTAGCTAACAAATGATTCATGATAGAGTGAAGTTCATGGCCAGATAATTACAACAAGCTAACAAATGATTCATGGCCACTACCTATAGGACAGTGATACTTGGCTCAAACAAGGTAAGCCATCGTTACCAATACCTATAGGATAGTGATACTTGACTCAAACAAGACAGAAGGCTTAATCCTGCACACAGCTTAAATAAATATACGTTCGAGTAGAAAGTTGGTTTTTGAAACTGAACATGTTACCATGTAGACTGGTGTTTCTCCTTCTCACTTCCTTTTTTGCACTAAACGATGCCGTACATTCTCAACAATTCAAAGACAATTGCGTCACTAATATGTTAACAGTAATAAATGCTATGTTGGAAGGTTAATTTAAAAAAAACAACTATTCAACATATAATCACAAAATGATAATATTATATACTGAACAAGGTTTGAACTCAGTTATTTATTGCTCTCTAAATATTTGGGCTAGCACGCCCAATGATTAGAGTGCCTACCCGAGGTTTTATGGTTTGCATTTCGTTACTGCCAAAAATATTAGTAAAAAAATAGTGCATCACACTTTGGAACAGTGAGTGTGTTATAGGAATGACGGTCAAATACCACTGTTTGGTCTGACAAAAGTAGCGCAAGAGTTAGCGGTGGGCGGCGTTGCCTAACTGCCGTTTCTATAATATATCAATTTAAATCAAATTATTTTATATACTTATATAAAATCATAAATAAAACTAAACTTTTTCAGTATATATTATTTTCTTGGCCTTGTTTATAATGTTAAAATAATAAATAAATAAAACACAACGTTAAAATACATGAGCAATTAAAAAAATTTCTAAAATGTGGACTCTACATGTTCACCACTACACCATCAGGAGTGAGCTAATGTAGATAAGGCAATTAAGAAATTCACTAATGTGGTAATAATGGATCAAGGTAGTTACGTAATACAATTTCGAAAGGTCTGAAATTGAGGTAAATGATACTTTAAATTTAGTAGTTTAATTGTACTTTGTATTTAGCAGTTAAGTAAAAGCCGATATATATAGTCAGTTTA
>NW_013670703.1:0-46334 GCF_000517525.1 Limulus polyphemus | reverse complement strand
TAATTACAACAAGCTAACAAATGATTCATGATAGAGTGTAGTTTATGGCCAGATAATTACAACAAGCTAACAAATGATTCATGATAGAGTGAAGTTCATGGCCAGATAATTACAACAAGCTAACAAATGATTCATGATAGAGTGAAGTTTATGGCTAGATAATTACAACATAACTTGATTATTATTCGTCTTATGCTTAAACACACTACTTGAAATTTCGCCTTATAAACATAAGTTTATTACGACAGTACCAATTTCACACTTACTAAATACAATGGTTTTATTTCCTTTGATTAGATTTTGTGCATAGCATAACGTTTCCCAAGACAATTCCGTTTATCTATCATATTTATTGAATTATTTACTTGGAAGAGAATTGTATTAACTCAACGTTTCGAAGCTTTTGATATGATACAACAAACAATCGTACTAACTGCTTTGATTTGTAAATGTTTTGTTTGTCTCATTTATTGAAATTTCGAACAAAAATATTCCAGGACAATATGTGCTTGTTGTCCCTAATTTTGAAATGATACATTAAGGGGACAGCTACTCAACACCAGCTTTTGGACTATCTACACTTTACCAACGAATAGGGATACTGGTTATTATATTGTAACGCCCCCCACGGCTGAAATGACAAGCAGCTTGGATGACGAGCTTCGATCCGCGACACGTAGATTGTGAGTCGAGCGCCCTTACCACCAAGCATAGAATCTAACATATAAAATATTTTCATTATTTGAGTTCTGTAGAAGGTACTATATATTTCCGATATATTATTTCTTTAGAGAGCTCAACGCAGATAGTTTTCAAAGTAAATATTTTTTGACCCTTAATCAAATTCATTAAAGAGCGTTTCTTTGTTCATTGCTCGAGAATTAATTAAAAATATGTTTCTCGGTTTCTTGGAAGAACATACATATATGAACTAATCTTAGTAAGTGGGGATAAACGTACACTTGTGAATAAACGTCTGTCAGAAAGAAGAAAAAAATAATCTTGTGTTGGAAGCAAACAAAAGTCTATATATGTTAACTATTAGTGAGGATACTCATGATCACTTAGAAATAATTTTGTAACAAATATGATAAATATAAGCTCTTATAAGAAGCCTTCTGTCAGAATGTAGAATTCAGTACTTTGGAATAAATCTGTGCATAAAGGGTTATAAAAGAAAATTTATTAATGAAATAAGGAAACATAGCATCTCGAAAACGACTGACATAAAACTTCATGAACAAATTTGTGTATGTTGAGTAGTAAAAATATCACTAATGAATAATTGTGTCTGAGAGAATAAATTCTTGATTTTATGGATTTTGAAAAGACCACTTCTTTCTCATTAATAGTTTTCAAATGTTCTATGGATGTTCAAAGTGGTCGCCAGTTTTAACACATTCATACATTGTATTTCAAAGCTATTGGTTAGGGTATGAGAATAGAGTAGCATGTAATTTGGTGTTAAATACCGGGTTGAAATTTTAATAGATTAACAAAATTTAATCCACAAGTTATTCATCCCTTCGAAGGAACTTCAGAATGTTCATACTTACTCATAATGGTTTTCTGTTAATACAATAGTATGACGATATTGCCAGTAGCAACAGCTAAGTGTTACGATCATGATTTTACTCATTTCCGCCAGGGCTCATTTGATAGTATGGTTCAAATTATATATATAGCAAAAGGTCAATCGTCCTTCCTCACAGATATCGTTATATATATATATATATATATATGTGTATATTTTTATATTTAATAGCGCATTTACACATGCTATGATATTATACACAGTATACAGATTAAAGAGAGTCCGCTTTTCTTATAAGAATAAAATAGACATAACAATTTACTTATGTAGTAATACTATCGAACTTTGTGACACAAGATAGTCTACATTACATATATAATTATTTCACACTTCACAGCAACAAGCATGTTACAGAATTTGTGACGTAAGATAGTCTACATTACAGTACATTTATAATTATTTCACAGCAACAAGCATGTTACAGAATTTGTGATGTAAGATAGTCTACATTACATATATAATTATTTCACATTTCACAGCAACAAGCATGTTACAGAATTTGTGACGTAAGATAGTCTACATTACATTACATATATAATTATTTCACAG
Source organism: Limulus polyphemus (assembly GCF_000517525.1). Taxonomy (NCBI): domain Eukaryota; kingdom Metazoa; phylum Arthropoda; class Merostomata; order Xiphosura; family Limulidae; genus Limulus; species Limulus polyphemus. The sequence goes on along the minus strand of NW_013670703.1, from coordinate 44,191 downwards.
CAACAAGCATGTTACAGGACTTGTGACGTAAGATAGCCTATATTACGTATTATTTAGTTAGAGAAGTGTTTAGAAACGACATTTACGTCGCAGTCCTGTAAACAGTGGCGAAGAATGGACGACTGAATATATACAGTGCGTGCAGAGAGAGATGCTAGGCTCAAAGAAGGGTTTGTGGATTCGTAAAATACGTCCTGAATTAAACGTTAATCACACAACTTCATCTTTGCTCTTGATAGTTAGAGAAGTTTAGCACTGACCAACTGTTACGCTCTCCACTCTCCAAATGTGAAGTTTTGTCGCAGATAGCGTAGTAATTATCATCATCCTAATTTTCGAACAGTCGATCACAGTGATATAACCTACTTTTACTTTATTATTAACATTATTAAATTTTTAAAAAACTTGAAATCTCCAATTTATAAATTTCAACTGACAGCACCTGGCGTTCAACATGCCAATATCCATTATCTCAGAATGTCTCAATCTTCCAGTGTTTTTAGCTTCGTTCTTAAAGTGCTGAAATCCTCAACTTCAAGGTCAAACTGCCCAACAGCGTAGTGCTGTGACATCTACATACACTGACTAATTGATTCCACCTCTTTCTGCTCTTCTTGTGGGGACATCGTAATTAACCAGAATACAGTTTATGTTTTAAAGCCTCCTTCAATGGTCTCTCATTTACCGGTCAGTGTCAATTCTGATAAGGCTCCGGGGATTAAAGCTGCTTGTAACGACGACTGTTATGCTCTACTCGCCAGACGATTCAGCCAAAGAATCCATTTATTTCCTCTGTTACTGACGATAAAATATGATCAAAATTTATTTCTAGTCAGCGATCCTCTGTTATTGGCGTTATAAGTCGACCATAATGTATATCTAGTCAGCGATCTTCAGGCTGACTACCTAGATCTCTGCTCTCACCGTGTTCTAAGGACGGGGATTTAACATAATTCAGGACTGACATATACAAGAATGAGAAGTCCTCGTGTTTTGATGGTTCCGAAAATAGTGTGATATTCCTGCCATCCGGGACATTGTTTCTGATATTACAACAATATTCTTATACAATGCTTTCCAGTGAGCGTTCTTATGTTTTGTGTCCACAGGTGTTCCAGGCTATCATCCAAACACGTTTCCTTAAAGAACTTCTGTTTCATGATGACGAAATGATGCTCAGTAAGAACTATTGAATTGTTGTGTGTCTAATAAAGCCGAAACTGGGCAAATCTTAGTTGTTGAATGAATATAATCTTATACAATTTCACTGGTTAATATGAAGCAAATTCGTCGATTGTTCATCTACTCTAACGTTATATTATGAGATTAGGCTTAAGAGAACGACAAGAGATATAATAAATAGTTATCCTCATGTACAATGGAAATGTTTAACTCATGTGATAGGAAATATATTTTAAAAGTTTCCTTATATGAAGATATATATATATATATCGTCTTACAAATTGTGAAACTGGTCGATTCATAGTTTTGGGAATTAACTGAGCAATTTCATTAATGCACAAAACAGAGAATCAGCCAGTGTAAACTTTCTGTATCTTATATGTTATATTCTTATTTTATGAGATGAGTATTTGTTCATTCTAAAATTATTTAAAGTATTCATATATCTGATGGAGATATGGATAGATATAATGTATATACGGTGTTACATAATTTTAAAATCTACTTATACCTTTGATAGCATTTCAATCAACTCTTCAGACAACAAAGAAGAAAAAACATCGTACATAAAAACAATAAAAAAGTGTGAAATGTGTAAAATAAACCTTAGTTGAAGAGTATTTTGAAGAAGTATGATCCACAGTTGGGGTACATTACATATGAAGTTTTACTCTGTTCGCCAGAATTACATGTAAAGAGAAAAAAGCACTTTTTTTTCTTTATTAAACAGGCAATTCCACTTGTTTCATAAACTGTTTTAATATTTCATAATGAACTACTTTTCAGAGAGGAATTTTAGATGTGGAATGAGCGTCTTATCTGTTTTTTGTTTTTCACATGTGAAATTTGCGAATAAAGAATACGCCCGACTGAAGGAGTATCCCTGTACCACTCCATGAGTCCACATTTTCTTACTAAGGCACGTCTTGTCATTACCACAATACCGTATGTATTTTTTCTTGCCACATAATTTTTAAGCAAATATTTCCTAAAAAATTATAGAATGTCCTAATTTCAAAATTTTGATTATTTGTGACAATCGATTTAGATCATCACTCTGATCAATTAATAAGTCTATCAAACTTTGTTTCCAAAGTACAAACAAGGGAGAATTCTCAGTAGCCACGGCTGTAATTCGATCTCAAATCGTTTAAGAGATGGAGCTATGAGCTAAAAGTTTGTACTTGAAAATAAAACTCAGTCATTCTATGAGCCACTACTTACGATACTAACTCAACCTTCTTATCTCAACACATTTTATACACCGTCTATATTATAATGAAAAATACACACATAAATATGTCCAATTTAAGTATAATATTTGTACAAAAGATATACTAGGCTTTACTATACATAAATTGTATATATGTTTGTATACACAATTTTTTAATCTTCTTACGATCAGGGATTACCGCAGCTTTTATCTGAGCAGTTTTTCACTAAAACCCTATTTTTCTAATTTTCAAATGTTTTTCATTAAAAATACTTTATTGTAAGAAGAAGAAAAAACAAAGTTCAAGTTGAGTACTAAATGAATAAAATATATTAAGCAAAGTTAATGTGAAATTTGCAAATAAAGTCATATTTTATATGCAAGAAGAAAAATGTATTACCAATTAAACCTGAAGTTTTGTATGACAAACAGAAGCAAATAGTACAAGTATAGTTTACTGAAAACACAACTTGTTGTGACACTATACAGCTCAGTCTGTATCACAAACAGGAACAAATAGTACAAGTACAGTTTACTGCAAACACATCTTCTTGTGACACTGTACAGCTCAGTCTGTATCACAAACAGGAACAAATAGTACAAGTACAGTTTACTGAAAACACACCTTGTTGTGACACTATACAGCTCAGTCTGTATCACAAACAGGAACAAATAGTACAAGTACAGTTTACTGAAAACACACCTTGTTGTGACACTGTACAGCTCAGTCTGAAACAGGAACAAATGGTACAAGTACAGTTTACTAAAAACACACCTTGTTGTGACACTATACAGCTCAGTCTGTACCACAAACAGGAACAAATAGTACAAGTACAGTTTACTGAAAACACATCTTGTTGTGACACTAAACAGCTCAGTCTGAAACAGGAACAAATATTACAAGTATGGTTTACTGATAACACATCTTGTTGTGACACTAAACAGTTCAATCTATATCAGAAACAGGAACAAATTGTAGAAGTATAGTTTACTGAAAACACATCTTGTTGTGACACTATACAGCTCAGTCTGTACAACAAACAGGAACAAAATAGTACAAGTACAGTTTACTGATAACACATCTTGTTGTGACACTAAACAGTTCAATCTATATCAGAAACAGGAACAAATTGTAGAAGTATAGTTTACTGAAAACACATCTTGTTGTGACACTATACAGCTCAGTCTGTACAACAAACAGGAACAAAATAGTACAAGTACAGTTTACATTTAACATACCTTATTGTGACACAAAACAGCTCAATCTGTATGACAAATAGGAATAAACAGTACTGTAGTTTACTGAACAACACATCAGTTTGACATAATACAGCTCAGTCTGTATGACAAACAAGGACATCACTGATACAGCTTACTGAGCACACAGATTGTGAAAGTATAGTTTAGTGATATTTTAAACAAAGTCCAGAGACAGTTTTTACAGGATATTATTTTTTTACTTTATAACAACGTTTCGATCAATGTTGTGGTAATAAACAGGTAAACTTTCGTCTATTATACTTAATATTAGAAAGTTGATCGAGTAGTTTATTTCAATTTAGAAAATATATAGGTTGAGACTTGTATTTTGATTTATATTAGGTTTTAGTTCAAGACTAATTAAAGCTTCTTTTATTTTTGTACTGTTAATGTTGTTCTCGTTACATATGTTAAAGTTGCTAATATTGATTCGTTGTGCTGTGTTCGTAAATGGTTGATGGGGAATTCCTCTCTTTAGAGTCAGTGTTTTTCAACTAACTTTCACTACATCATATAAGAATTAATACCAGTTTGAGTGTGCCACTTTTCTCTCTTAATTTTTGGAATATATATTCTCAGATCTGTTAGGTTTGGATATGTATCTTAATACTTTGTGTTTTTGAATTTAATAACTTACAACACATTTCAAAAGTGTAATAATTTTGTTGTATTATTAAATAAGTGTAACTTTTTATGCAATACTCCAACACTTTCTGATGTTTTGTTGTTTTTCAAAATAATAAACATTTCTATAACTCCTCCAGATAAAAGCTTTGAATATCTTTATATTTTAATTTCAAAAGTTAAATTCAACAAACATCAGCTTTTATAACATAAAAAATGTATACAGCCCAGAGAAGATCAGAACGATACATGTTTGGTAACTCTCTTAGAAGGCTCGTTAGTGTTGACTAATGACTTCATCCTTGGGTCTGATTCTTCGGCAGAGAAACGACACTTCAATGAGTACGCGAATATATTCGTCAAGATGATTGTCTACATCCTTAAACAGTTTATTCTAGACGACAATTTATCAAGAGAATTTCTTCTGGGAAGACTCGTTCTCTCGAGGATTTTTAGGTAGAACAATAGCTATCCTGAAAGCTTCCTTACCACAAGCTAATAACCATCGTACTCGTAAATATAAGAACCTGTATTGAAGTTTTCCATCCATTTGAGGTTCCATGTCGATCACCTAAACACAGAAAGGGTGACTTAACTGCACTGAAATCCTTTCCGTTTGTCGCTATCGTAAACGTTCCTACCAAGCTTTATGAGAAATTAACATCATTCTAAAAATGGCAATTCTTTATTATGAGATGTGGTCTACTGGTTAGCGTTCACAATTGTGAATATGACGGTCTATGGTTCGAGTCCAGTTGTCTAAAGTAGCGTTCAGTACTTTGGGGTCGTGAGTGCGTTATAAAAGTGATTGTCAAATACCAGTTTTTGATTACATTAGTTGATGGTGAGCGACGTTGGCTATCTGCCTTCCCTCTGGTCTATCAGTTCAATATCAAGTTCATGATATAATTTGATCGAATAAATATCATTTAGCAAATTAATTAATCAACAGGTATACTGGTTTTGGCTAGTATTGTTGTTAAAAGTAATAACAATGATTGTTGTGTAAAGATGGTAATTGCATTTATTTGATTCGCAACTTATAGATATGGTAAAGGACATAACCGTTATTCTCGAGATAGAAATATACAAATAATTATTCTAATAAAAATACGAATGGCCGACAAGCCGCTCATCTCTTCACATTATCATTGTTATTCACTTATAATAGTGAGTGACAAAATATGGGTCAAAATTGCCACATCTTTTCACATTATCAGTGTTATTCATTTATATTAGTGAGTGACAAAATATGGGTCAAAATTGCCACATCTTTTTACATTATCAGTGTTATTCACTTATATTAGTGAGTGACAAAATATGGGTCAAAATTGCCACATCTTTTCACATTATCAGTGTTATTCATTTATAATAGTAAGTGACAAAATATGGGTCAAAATTGTCCACATATTTTCACATTAACAGTGTTATTCACTTATAATAGTGAGTAACAAAATATAGGTAAAAATTGTCACATCTTTTCACATTATCAGTGTTATTCACTTATGATAGTAAGTGACAAAATATGGGCCAAAATTTCCACATCTTTTCACATTAACAGTGTTATTCATTTATAATAGTAAGTGACAAAATATGAGTGAAAAATTGCCACATCTTTTCACATTATCATCCCGATTCCTTTGTGACTGAAACAATGACAGTTACAGGAAGAAGAAAAAACGTTTTGATTCATTGCAATATGAAATTATATTTGTTTTCGTTTTATTTTACACGACTAATCACTTACAAGAAACCCATCCAGTCCATTAAATTCTTATTTAGTTATTAGCACCTTTCAAATACCGAGTGGACTTATCGGGATAGGCATACACACTCTTTCCATTTTCTAGTGTAAGGAGGACAATACTGTACTAACCCCATAGTCCTTCTGTACATCATTTGTTGTTCCCGAACTTTTATCACGTAGTGTGTTTACACAGATGAATATGCCCTATTTACCCCTATTGTTAACGACTAAGTCAAATTTTTGTAGACAAAAGAAATTTTACCCAAATAAGTTGTACAACTTTCAACAAAAAGGTGTAATTAAAGCTTATATTTATCAAAATAACCTAATGTACAATAAATATATATATACATTAATACAAGTCAAATAAAACATTAGAACTTCGTATTAAAAAATAAAATAAAAACAAATATAGCAAGAAAATAAAAAAGACCGAGCAAACTATTTTGAAAAGTTCTTGAATAATGAAATTATTAAAAGAGTGACTTTTTTAAATATAACGTATTCTTGTTCAAGTGTAATTAATGCAATTATTATATCCAGAATTATTCACAATAAGGTAGTTATTGTTCTTGTAGTATTTCTCAGAAAGCAGGAAATTTTTAAATGTTTAAAATATAAGCCGATAACTAAGAGTAAAAACTTTCAAATGATAATTTATTGAGAATAATCATTCTTTCTTGTGATTGATCGAACACACAGGTTCGGTGTGTGTGTAGCTTCTGTCCATTATTTACCAACTCAAGATCTTATTTATAGAGAAACAAACGATTTTTATAGCAGAGCATTCAAAAACTTTCGCCAGAAACTGGACCTTAGTCATGTTATGTTACATTATTTTTGCTAATTATCTAAATTGTCATACTTACACTTGTTATTAGTTCCATTAGTAAGACTTATTGTTATTATTTTAAACTTTCTTGAATCTAATACTAGGCTAATACTGAGGGATTAAAATTATTTATAAATATCTTGTTGCCCTCTCCATATGTTTTTTAAAGTAGCAGAGATTAGTTAAAGTCGGGTTAGGTCTGTTAAATACATCTCATAATATGTTTAGTATATTCTTGTTATTTATAATACATGTAAGTGGGTTATATGTTAATCCTTATGTCATCATTCTTGCTATTTATTATACGATTCAGTTGTTTTTCATCTAATTTCATATTTATTCTTATATACTACCCATGACCCGCAAAACATTTGCTATAATATTAATGCTCTTCATTGGAATTTTCCTTATTCTATCATTTTCACTCACGTTATTTTAAGATACGCTTTCTTGCAAACATTGTTAGATCGATAAATCTTGATCAATTTGAAAAAAATTACGTGGTCAGAAAAAGAAGTCCACGCAGACGTAACTTTATTTAATAAACTACACGTAAAGTAAAGTAATGGTACTTATAATAGTGTACAGAGTATCAAACAGTTATGAACGTTCAGTGTATGACAGGGTTTTAAAAGTTGAAACAAAGAAACTCACAAAACCGAAGACTAAAAACCCGTACTAAAGAAAAAAGTAGCTAAAAGGTGTTAATAGTAGTCTATGAAACGAACCGAAGCTAAATTATTGCGAAGTAAAGTAAATATGAAGTTGTAACGAAAGCAAACTTAGCTGAATATGCAGAAACGTCTAAATGAGCGTTCACAAAGTGACAAACATATTGTTTTAAAGGAACTGCCCATGCGTAGTTTGGATCTCATTAAGTCGAGAAAACCAAATGAATTTATATTTAGTGTAATGTTCATTTTTTAAGGAAATTACACGTGGGTTAAGTGTTGTTTGTGTTAAATACTTTGCAAATAAAAAACTAAAGTTTAAATAGAAGTCAGTTGTCATGATGCTATCATGTACTGTACTCGTTGCATTAAAAAGTTTGATTAAGCAAAAAACAGGTAAGGTGATTCTGAAATGAAAAGCAAATATACAATATGGGCTCCTCGGACAAAGGCTTTTCTAACGATATGAGATTTGTAGGGTTGATTGCAAAATTTGCAAGAAAAGTTCCGAACAGACAAACGCAAGTGTATTATTTATTATTTTATACCTTCATAAACATTAGTTTTTTTCTATACTATATTGATATTGTCCTGCTATTCAACTCTACAGCTAAACAATAATATGTCATAGTAATTCTTCTCGGATGTTAGGCTATTCTGAAGTTACACCTTTAAAGTCCTTTAATGGGTTTTTATTGGTCATCAGACGTTGTTAGGGAAGGGAGTGTTTGTGTAGATATTAAGCTCGTCAAAGAACATTAAATACACGAAAGTACACGAATCAAACTTTTAGAGTTTATGTGCTCCGTTAGAAAGTTATGCTATTTTCTTTCTATAATTAATGGTTTTGGTTAAAGTGTTTGATATACTTTTTATTTGTTATGATAATTTTGTGAGATTTTATTGGGTTTAATGCTGAAATGTCGTTAACAGCGAGGTGGTGAAACAACACATTCTAATCATTCACGAGTAAGAACGTAATTACAGTATATCTAATTACCTATGCAGTTTAGTTTAGTTTGAACTAAGATGGCAGTTTCCTGTGTTCCAAAGTTAATATTAGATAGTTCGGATAGTGATTAATAACGTTAAATTCTTAGATACTGGCTTAGCAGATGTAACCAAGGTTTATTAAGATGATTTATTAACGTTTTTAAAGTATGGCTGCTGCACCTATTAACAATGAGAACAACTACTAGCTGAATTAGAGAACACCCTTACTATATAAAGTGGGGAATGATTTAAGCTATACAAATATATTATGGTAATTACGGAGACAGCTAATAAAAGGGGCTAGCTGAGGCATGACAATATTTGTGAAAACACTGCAACTGTAAAAAAAAAAACTTTCGTAGGAAACAAATATTCATCATCCTTTTTATAAATGTATCACACTACAATGTCCTTGCTTAATTAAGCTATACCAACGTATCACACTACATCAATGGAACAACAGTCTCTGGCAAATACCTCACAACATCAGTAGAACAATCATCTCTGGAAAACGCCCTCTAGTCAGTAAATCTTAGCATCTGCCTGGGTATCTTATATAATGTGGCAGATTAACCAATCAGAGAAACTTGTCTGTATTTAAATAAGTGAGATGTCATTGAATCTGGAAAACTCGAGTAATACTTACGTCATGCTAGTAATAAAAAACTTACGGACAAAAAGAAATGTGCATACCGAAAAGAACAAACATTAAACATTTTGATTACTTCATACCAGGGTTTGCAATAGTACCGGCGGTACCAGTACTCGAACATCTCTAATCATGTGACTTCAGCAGTTAGAAATTCAACTATTCTTCCCAGTGTGTTCTCGTGGGAATATTTTGTTTTCACATCAAACCAAATTGTCAATTATCTGTAAGCCCACATGGTATGACAACTATGGCAATGAATCAGTTGAAATCTAGGCTTTCTATTGGTTATAAATTTAATGGGAGTCGACCTCAGAAAGATATATTAGCAAATTGTAAATTACAGCATAGCAGAGGTAAGTGTGGAAAGTGATTTCTGAGTTTTCAATGATTGCTCTTTAGTCCCGTAAGATTAAAGAATATAAAAATATAGCTTCAGAATACACAGGGCTGTGAATTTAAACTTCATAAAAGTTGTTTTGGTTTCAATAACGGATTTTCCATAATTTAGCTATTCATTTTTTTCTAACATGTAACAAATTTTTACTAAAAAACTCTTACTTAGATCAAATTATTATTTAGTTTACCACAATGAATGATTTTATTATTATGTCTGTTAACAAAAATACAAACAAACTGAAGAAACGTCAAAGAAATGTCAAACGAATATGCATCCTCATTGATCCTGATTTGTTTTTTTGAAATCTACGTCTTTTAGTTTCAAAAGTACATGTTGTGGTCTTTTTTTTTATGTATTGCGTTATGACGTTTTGTGAAAAACCTGTACGTGGTGTAGAAAAATGAATATCATTTTTGGATTCAGCGTACAGGAATTACTGTCAAACGTGTAAAAATATCAAGACAATAAAACCATTGGAGGAGTGTAATATGGATTGCCAAATTATGGGGTGGACAAAAAATCCAGAAAAGGAGACGGCTTATGAACAAATATCCAAATTCTCACACTAGGGAAATTTGAGGTTGTTTTAAATTATTTCTTTATATAATTTAAACTTAAAATTTATATAATATTAAAATTTGATTTATCATCTATGGTTTGATGTCAAGTTTGTTCCTATACCATGATAATAAAGTGGTTTAATTAAATTTTGAATGTAACTCACTAAGACGTCGTGACATACCTCCCCGTATGCTAAGAGTTAATCACGCGCGCATCTACCTAACGTGCAATCAGTCACGTAGGCACATTCACGTTCTCTTCCAGAGCGTGGGAGTTACCAGTTTCCCATATTTCATGCTATTGCTGATTTTCACGATGAGATTCGCTTATCGACTGAAGTATGAACTCAAAAATACCACATCAAACATTTATAATTCTGTGAAAAGCGAGGCTGAAATACCAGAGGAGGTGTTCGGTCAAAACTCGGAAGATGGGACATGGGATAAGAGATATTATTCTCAACATACGATATACTATAAACCAATACCGGTACCGACTGCAAACCCTGTTTCTTACTTACTTTTACAAACATTTGCCACAAAATCAGATTCATGGATATTACCTCTAGCTAAAAATAGGTTTTACATGCAAGTCCTTCAAATGCACACACACAAAAAACAACTTAGGATTAAAACTTTTTAGCAATTGAACAAAGTACTTATATCTTCATATCAGATAACGATGTCAAGAATTGCAATACATTTTACTGGAACTATGAATCTCGCAAATAGCGATGGTCCTGCCATCTATCAAATGTGAACACGATTTTTAATTCACAATTTTTTTAATTATTTACAATTTAATCAACGTCATTCAAAAATTCAGAACGAACTACTTTTTAATAGGAATCTCTTATAGATAGGATTGCTTAATTCTCTTTCACATTGGTCAAAACTTCTATCCAAAAAAGCTTAACACTTCCAACTATGGATTTAGTTGTTTCAGGTTATATCTGATATTAAGGATTTACTGTAAGACGAGTTAATATACAAAGAAATAAACCAGATGAGTAAACAAAAACAGGTTATTCATTAGTAAAGTTTAATTTTCGATTTCGGAAAACTACCCACTCAGTCCAGCTAAACCACAAGACGCGCATGACTTTGACCAATTGTGCTTGAAAGGACCATTATTGCTATAAAACTCCATTCAATCATACCAGTTTCAAGATTAAATATCTTCGGATACTGAGTACCTTACGGTCTATACATAAACCAAAAGTACCTAATAATCCAAATGTAACGTAGAAACACGTATATAGACACGCGCGCGCGATTGTCATTGCCAACATGTATTGTGGTGCAAGAAATTAAGACGAAACAAAATCGATAAGAAAAATAAGTACTTACTCTAAATTACAATCACAAAAAACTTTTAGCGTGAAAAATGAAAGTAAGCATGCATAAAAGAAATAACATTTCTCTGAAGCCGAACATATGTGGTTGGGTTATATTTTGTAAATAGAACAACACCCACTTTTTATAAACTTAATATAATTATTACTTCGCAAAACGTGTAATAGAGTAGCATCCAAGAAACTTTACTTTTTCTAATGAAATTGTTTTTGTCTTTCCGATTTAAAGGAATTATTCTAAAATGTTTTATTTTGTCTTATAAAGCTTAATTTGACCAATTACGCACTTTGATCATGAAACTTGAATAGCTGACAAATAACAAAAACAAATGTTCAAGGAACGGGTAAAGGACCAATTTTTTTCCTTTTGTTAGTTGGCGGCAAAGCTATCAAAACTGTCTGCTCGTTCCATAATTTTCAACTGCTGACTAGAGGAAAATTAATCTTTCGACAGTACCAACCGTTAACTTTCGAGCTACTCTTTACCCAAGAAAAGTAGGATTCACCCACCCACTACTCAAAAGATGAGCAGGTTCTGTGCTCGATCTCGATCCTGAGACCCAAAGATTCCAAATAGACCATCCTAACCACCATGCCAGGGCTAGTTTAGTGAAGACTTCTTCGTGGTAGAGCGATTAAACCTGCATGCATGACTTATGATTTCATTTATTAATATGTATGGCAAGAAAGCAGTAACACATCTCTGCTCAGCAAACGGAATCATCCATAGAAAGGTAAGCTTTTGTTTATTCTATATTTTAATCATTGTTATGGAAATGCCATGGTTGTTGTGTTTTATTATTGTTGCTGTTTTTTTTTGGGGGGGGTGGATGGGGGAGTGAAGGACAGCTATAAAATTATACTTACTAAACTTTAATTACATGTATTTTTTTTAAATTAAATAGTAATCAAAATATGAAAGCAGCCAATGTTCATTGGAAATTATAATTTACTTTTGTGTAGAGACCCCTCAGTTAAATTAAAATTCAGCAGATGGCAGCAGCTGCAAATAGACAATATTGAACATTTAATATCGAATAGACTCTCTTTGCAAAACAGGATTATTTAAAAAAATAGTAGCAATTCTCAAAAATGTGTTAACCGAAATTGTAAAAGGTTAAAGAAAACTTGTGAAGGTTTATATAACAAAATATGGCGAATAAGTATGTTTGTTTGTTGGAGATTTTTGCGCAAAGCTACAGAAACGGCTGTCTTTGCATAACCATCATCAATTTTGAATTGATAGATTAGAAGGAAGACAACTAGCCAATAGCAACCGCTGTCAACTCTTCGGCTATTCTTAACCGACCGAAGAGTGGAATTTGGCCACAACTCAAGTAGTGCACGCGTTCTTGTAGCAACAGACCACGAAATATTAATATTCGGATGCACAATGCGGGTACGCTAACCACTAGACACATTCGAGCAAGTGGCGGAGAAGAAGAGTGAAATAAAGACACTAACATAATAATTACCCAGGAAAATAATAATTCATCGACCTTCACAATGAAAGACATTTTCTGTTATGCAAACATATTTAGCTACCCCCGTAAATCTAGGGCAGAGAAAGTACGGCAGGGTAATAAATATATATAATAAATTAAGACTAACGTCACATTTTAAAACCCACATTTTAGTATCTATATCTGTTCCCTTCTTGCCTGTTTGGTCAATAGTTTTGATGTATCAAATCTTGTGAAAGACAGTGGACGTAAACCTAACAACTCGTCTAAACGTCACAGTAGACGTAAACCTAACAACTCGTGTAAACGTCACAATGAACGTAAACCTAACAACTCGTATAAACGTCACGGTGGACGTAAGAACGCATATCCATGTATGTAACACTCGGTTAAACAACTTGGTAGACGTAAACCTAAAACTTCGTATAAGCGATACAGTGGACGTAAACCTCAAAATTCGTATAAACGTCACAATGGACGTAAGTACTACACGTCAATATCTGTAACAATCGACAAAACACTCCAGTAAACGTAACTTCTATACATCGCTTTATTCGCTTTCACAACAACATATTGACAAACCATAGCTGAACAGTATTTACTATTTAATTTTATCTGATTAGCTTTGAAATTTGTTGGAGAGTACCTGAGATTTTTAATGTCTATTATAAATATTGAATAACATTTAGTAATGATAAAATAGTAGTAATTAAAACCATACCTTGTTCCATTTTCACTGGCTCTGAAGCATGAAATTTAAAAAGATTTATTATTTTATTGAATTATTATAAAGCCACAGAGATAAAAAATCTGTAGAAACAATATAAAAACACAGCTTACTTCCATCCGTAACTTAAGATAGTTTTTTGTTTAAGTATTATTACTCTTCTTTAATAATCAAAGATAATCTGTTACAAACATTGACTGAAATAAGACTTGATGCACTATAACTTGCAAATACTACGTCCATAGACGGAACGTCTGTAAATGACTTTAGAATATATTAGTTCTATTTTATTTCCCTAGATGGCAGTATGAAAAAAAAGGCTATGCAATATTTTATACCCTACTAACTCAAAACAGATGCACGTTACAAGTGAAGACCTTAATAATTGTTCGTTTGTAACTAAGCACAAAGCTACACAATGGGCTGTCTGTGTTTCTGCCCACCACGGGTATCGACACTCGGATTCTAGCGTTGTAAGTCCTCAGACATACCACTGTACTACTGGGGGCCTTAATATATGTAAGAGAAAGATGATATATTATCTACAATCCAATGTGGAACAAAATGTTGTTGTTTTTTTCGTGTGCATTTAATGTCATTTTGAAATATTCTATGTTTATACCTTGCAGCAGTTTTTATATAAACAATTTTTAATCCCACACGTTGTTACTTTTCTTTTTAGAAAATGTCTGTAACACAAGAAACATTTCGAACGAATTTTTATCCACAGTGACGCTCTAAATTGCAAAGCCTTTGAAAGACAGTTCCGGTTTAATACCTTTTTTGATACAAACTTTCAGTGAATATCAAATCTGTGTAGATCTGAAATTGCAACAGAAAGCAAAGTTTTGTGTTATATAAGTTGTAAGCTTTAGTTAGTAAGAAACGGTTTGTTTTCTTAAATTTCTGTGCTACCTGTCCACAATTTTGAAGAGGTACAGTAAAGGAAACGCAGCTAGTTAATAGCACCAACCACCAACTCTTGGGCTACTATTGGGAGACCGAAAAGGGGGGTTTAACCGTCAGTCACTCTTATAACGCATTCCAACGTGCGGAATGTTTTGTTGTTTTTTTTCGCAGTAATGGGATACGAAGTATGGACACATCTGCTCTATACAGCTAACAACTGGACCGTGTTCGGTAACGGGCTACGAAGTATGGACACATATGCTCTATAGAGCTAACAACTGGACCGTGTTCGGTAACGGGATACGAAGTACACACACATATGCTCTATACAGCTATCAACTGGACCGTGTTCGGTAACGGGATACTAAGTATAGACACATATGCTCTATACAGCTATCAACTGGACCGTGTTCGGTAACTGGATACGAAGAATAAACACATATGCTCTATAGAGCTAACAACTGGACCGTGTTCGGTAACTGGATACGAAGTATGGACACATATGCTCTATAGAGCTAACAACTGGGCCGTGTTCGGTAACGGGATACGAAGTATAGACACATATGCTCTATAGAGCTAACGACTGGGCCGTGTTCGGTAACGGGATACGAAGTATAGACACATATGCACTATAGAGCTAACAACTGGGCCGTGTTCGGCCACAGCAGGAAACAGAAGGCAGTTTTACGACTAATAATTTTCTATAATGGTGAAAGATTGCTTGTTACTGGTGTGTTGTAAGATTTGAATAGCAGGAAAACGAAGACAAATTGTTACATTTCTTTATGGGATGTAGTCTTATGCTGAAAATAATTCTATTTGATTATAATGTGAGGATCGTACAGGATGTAGACTAATAAACATCTTTGCGGTTGGAATAAGTTATAATATTTAATTAACAACCCACAGGAGTACGTTACTGAAAGTAAAACATACAGAATTATTATTCAACTAATTATTCAAGATTTAAAGAAAATATATAATAGCTGTTTGATCTCGCCATAAAGTTCTACTTTCAGTTTAACATAGCTTATTTCCAGATCGATGGCCTTTGAATGAGCGAAACTTTTATGAAGTTCGTTAGTCATCTTGATTCAACTTCAGAGAAAACTCACCTACGCTGAATGAAATAGTTATATAGATTTTTTTCGATTTTAAATCAGATAATGAAACAGAATGCTTCCTAAATTATGTCATCAATCTTCATTCAAACAATTACTAATAATTGCTTTATTCCAACAATTTAATTAAATAAATAGGAAGAGTTTACAAAATATTCACCTGAAAAAATAATTGCCTAAAAAAATCGTACAAGCCAATAACCAACCACAAAATAAAACGTATCCTCGTCAAGCTAAGGAAACTGCTATTTAAAATACAACAGTTTTCTAATCATATCAAAACTCACAATCAAAAATTATTATCCTACAAAAACACAAAATAAAGGATTAATTTACGAAAGTAAGTGCGGTTCGTGCAATCAATCTTGTATAGGCGAAACGGAGAATGGCATGGACATCAGACTAAAAAAAAAAACCCAAAAACCTCTTATGTTTTTGAACACATGAAATAAGTCAACATATATACGTAGATAAATCGACGTTCACAGAAGCTCATAGTTAAAAGTATAAAACTTTCCATAAATAAACATTAAAATACTCATTTCTATCTTTAACAATTTAACTCCCAAGAGAAAACAATCCTCACCATACGTTATAATTTTTGTTAAACTATAAAAAAGTATAACGCTACACATGAGAGCTGTTTATGAATTTCCATGTGTTAGTGTATTGTTCTAATAATCACGTAAACAGAATAACCTGATGACGGTCTACTCCTATGGTTTGAAACATCCTTAATCCAGTATAATAACATTCCTAATGTTAACCGGTATATTCATTTTAATTAATCACGAACTATATCTCCAGAATGTAACTTTATTAGCTCAATATTGTATTACAGCTTCGTCAGTTAAATCTCTAAGCTAATAAAGTTACATTCTGGAGATATAGGTCTTGATTTTATTTAAGTTTATAGAAATGTCTCATAATAAACCCCAGTTTGCGTTAAACAAAGTTAAGAATAATGAACAAGATGATTAATTAAAATAAATAAACGGGTTAACAGTAGGAATGTTATACTGGATTAATGAACTTGTATCATAACAATAGCTCCTGACGAAGCTGTAATAGCGAAATATTGAGTTAATAAAGTTACATTCTGAAGATTTTATTTTAATCATCTCGTTGGTTTGGTTTAGACCTACAGTCCTTTAGTCACCACTAGCAAACTTAGTCTTTCCTTCAATGTAATTCACGTATTAGTGAAGAACCTAACAAATAATAAAATCCTTTAGTTTGCGACATGAATTATCAGGTAATGCTTATTATTCTCGGTATACATAATCGTCACAGAGGTGGAATCGAGAATTGATATTCACTCTAACGAGGTCTACTGACGAGGAAGTGAGGAATTTTTTTCTTCTTATGTAACAATTTTAAGCTCACTGACTTGAGTTCGATCATTAACATAAGAATAAAAGGAGTAAGAGAAAAGAAACGTACTTCCTTTGTGGGAAAGTTAGCATTTCTGAACACAATACATTCTTGAGTACTTCAGGAAATGCGAGGATGTAACGTGCTGGGGATTAGGCTTATACTTAAATAACGAAAACGCTGTGTCTGTTCTACTTTCTCCATTAACACTTATATGTGTCAAGTTGAGACATAGGTTATTAATTTGCGCACAGGAGAAGGTGGTCAACATTACATATGGACGGTTAAATTCGTTGCCAGGTGAAGGTGGTCAACGTTACAGAAGAAGAACTTTGTACGAGCGATCTTTCTCTGAATCTAGACCCAGATCGTTTTTTTATTAAGGGCACTGAAGGTTATTACTGGCGTTGTGTACTAAGCTACAAAGATTAAATTTTATATCTATACGCTCAACAATTGTGTATTAATTTTTGATTTTTTTTATTCCTTTTATTACTTCATAGAGTCAATAGTCAATCTTCCGATTTTTGTGAATATATTTCGTTCTGAGAATAAAATATCTGGATTAGTTATTCCAAACAGGTTTAAAATATTTCAGAAAAACGTGTTTTTGTCACAATTCGTATCAGTAAAACGGATGTAATGGCATTTTATTTGTGGTTAAATTTATTGTAACTAAAAGAAAAGAAAAATGTGGTTAGTTAGAAAAACATAAAATCAAAACATTAAGAGAAAGAAGAGTGGTTAAAAATAAAGTAAAAACAGAAAAGTTCCATATCGCAGAAATGAAATCAGAAATATGCGATGGACGTTTAGTAGTTTTTAGTAACATTTTAAGAAATCCAGTTAGTAAAGTGGCTTGAAATAATATGACGACGTAATGTATATAAATCAATACACTTGTTAATTTTAATTTTTAATTTTACAATATAGTCTACAAATTTACATAACTGAATATTTTTTTACAGTGTGGTTTAAAATTTCTAAGTGAAAAAGTGATAAACCACCTAATAGCGTATACCAATGGTTTTCAGCTTGTGGTTCCAGAGGTATGTGGAGATTTCCCTGCGAGTATGTGAAAACATTTGAAAAACATTAAAAAGAAAATAAACCTGAAAAATGGAAGGCAGTCCATACACGATTGTTATTTCTCACGTTACTGACCTGTTAGTTACGCGATTGTTATTTCTCACGTTATTGACCTGTTACATACACAGTTGTTATTTTTCACGTTACTGACCTCTTAGTTACGCGATTGTTATTTCTCACATTACTCCTCTGGTCAACTCTTAAAATCGAGATTGTGAGTAGAAACGTCCCGCTTTTCAACCATTTAAAACTCGAAAGTATAAACTAATAATTATATAGTTTTGTTCTTCTCTTGTTGGGACATTTTATTACAATAGTCTCTTTAAAATGTACAATTTGAGTATTTTTTTAAATACAAGTTTCACCTATATTCCCATTACGTTTAGAATATCTTGCAATTATAACAGAAAAAACAGGAATAAGTTTCTGTACTGAAAGCCCAAAACCAGACATTATCGAATGTGATTAAAACTAAAACTAGAGTAAAAGTATTCTAGAAAATTGATCTCACTACAACGTACTGAAATATTAATAAGGCTTGCTTGTTCTTCGTCAGTTAACCTTCGTTGTAGAAAATACTGAAATATCGTAACAATAAAGTTCTTCATCAGTTAATTTTCGTTGTACAAAATACTGAAATATCGTAACAATAAAGCTTCTTCGTCAGCTAACCTTCGTTGTAGAAAATACTGAAATATCGTAACAATAAAGCTTCTTCGTCAGCTAACCTTCGTTGTACAAAATACTGAAATATCGTAACAATAAAGTTCTTCGTCAGCTAACCTTCGTCGTAGAAAATACTGAAATATCGTAACAATAAAGTTCTTCATCAGTTAATATTCGTTGTACAAAATACTGAAATATCGTAACAATAAAGCTTCTTTGTCAGCTAACCTTCGTTGTAGAAAATAATGAAATATCGTAACAATAAAGTTCTTCGTCAGTTAATCTTCGTTGTAGAGAATGCTGAGTTTGTTAAGTCTTAACAAAACGTCATCGCTTCTCTTGAAGTCACGACAGATATTGCTAAGACACTAAAATCGTTTAAATTTATTATTATTTAATGACAAAGTTTCAAAGCAACTGATTTAGTAATTACTGCTCTAAATGATAGCATAGATTCTTCTCCTTTAATCATCATTTAAAACAATATTACACGTGATACTATAATTAAACAAAAGGATAATTATTTAGAAAGGAATTCCTGTTCTAATTGCATGAAACAATAGTGTATTAGGTCAACTGTAACCAAACCGTACTTACTGATTGTGCAAGCTTAAAAAATAAACATAAATGTCAATATTCATTCTTTTTAAATAATATCTAACAAAGTTCTGAATTGCTGATCCGTTGTCATAGTAACTATTTCAGAAACCAAATCAAGTATACATTTTGTACTCGAGCTATATGCATGTCAATATGTAATTTAGGTAAATGTTGCAATTTTCATACAAATTATGTAGTGTTCAAATAAGAACTATTTTTGTAGCAGATAACCAATAAGACTGACTTATACATTATTTCACCACAGGTCCCTTAGCTGCCACTACACGTTCCTTAATTATCACTACAAGTTTATCTATCACTTCGTGTTCATTTTAATATCACCACACGTTATGAAATAATTCTAAAATCGTTGCATCACATTCATGACAAGCAACATTTGATGGATAAAAACTTCTTCCTAATGTTACAAAATATTCTAAAAATATACCAAATGTAGTGGCGATTTAGGTAAAATGATACATCTAAACTTTTGTTCCAGTTGTAAAAGTAAGGTGGATATTAAATCGAAAATTTGTATTCTTATCAGCGAAACGAACAGATCTGACATACAAGATGTTCAAAAATGTCACCAATTTCGAGTGTATTTAGAATATCTTACACAGGTATGACATGTTTTAGCCTAACAAGTATTTTTTAACTTACTTTATCTAGACTCACATAGGACGTGTGGCTAACACTAAAACACCTGTGTTATACACCCTAAAACCACGTGATAGCCATATACCAAAACATTAAAACAGTTGTGTATCTTGATTCTAGTAGTGTATAATGGATGAAACCTGAAACGAAACTTAAAACAACCAAGTATCTAGATTATACGTTACTAGACTCTATTAGGGCGAGACTGATATAGTCCAAAATTACTAAAAACATCTGTATTTACACCCAAATAAGGCGCAATAGATATAACCCATAAAATTAAAACAGCTATGTTCTAGATCCTAGTAGGACGTGCTGAATACAAAACGAACAAGTGGAATTTTGTTGCATGTTGCTAAGATTAGATATTTCTTAAAAGAATTCTGAACTATTCTACATCTCATATAAAAGTCTCAGTTGTTGCCAGTCTGTGTATTTGACCGTTAGCGTTTTCACTAAATTTGTTTCAAACTCATCAATTATTGAGGAATTTTCTACATGAAAACAGATTATCAGAAAACTTAATAATTCAACAACATTTAAGCTTCATTCAACCAGACGTTTAGGTTAAAAAAGAAAACTTGTGCTCGTTAAAAACGCCCACGTTTCTGGAAAATGTGAAGGGTGTGATAAGAAACGTAGTTAAAAATGTATGAAAATATCGTCCAAAGGTATCTACATGTATCAAGCCGTTTAGATGATGAAAAGGTAAGACGAAAGCTTCTTTAATGAAAAGTTTTATTGATCATTCCAGATGTTAAGATCGTGGCATCAACTAATAATGGAACAAATCCATCACGAGACTAAAACCCACTATTATTACAGCGCATGAAGTGGTTTAGGCTTAGTGACAACCGTGTAATTGACTTAATTTATTTATGGGTGATTATCCCTTTACTTTCTAATTTGATAACTTAATTTTTTTCCAATAGAGAGAAATGACTAAAGCTGTTATAATAATAAAAACAATGGCTTAAACACGAATGATGACCGTGCCTAATATTAGAATTATAAAGTTGTAATAATGAATAAGAATCATAACAAACAAAGTTGAAACCGAGCTGCCCGTTTCATAATTTGTTGCCTGGGTTAATTTGAAACCATTGACATGTATTAATAAACGAAACATACCTAAATATAAAATGATTTCAGGTTTGTCTATAATAATGTTATAAACAAACGCATGATAACGAGTATATGTAGAGTTGTTTAGAAATGCTAACGAAGTTATTCTTGCTTATATACTTTTAATATAAAACAACAGTTCTCTAAGAGATGATTTCGATAGTTGTTTTCTAAAAGTTTAAATAAACTAGTTTTATGTATGAAACAAATTTAAATAATAAAATTAAAACAGTATTTTCCCTCATGTACTGAAAAATAATTTGCAATATGATATTTCCTTCATGTACTTATCAAAAACACTAATAAAACCACAAGAAAGGAAAATATATCCTAGAAAACGACGTCAAAGCAACGTATACCAGATTTTGTTCAAGTTTTTGCACCCAGCTAGTTTAAAAAGAGTTAATCCCTAGTTCAAACTATACCTGCTTTCAATACAGATAATACGTACAGTGACATCTGAACATAGAATTATTTTACAAAAAACGAGATAGATTAAGGTAAGTTCATTAAACTCTGGCCAGAGATTCCTCTATTTGTTTCCAATTTCAACTACTTGTAACCTCATATTAATAAGTATTTATACTATAAGCATTTTATGTAAGGAACGTTAAAAAAATACAATTATTTAATATGGCTTTAGGTTCAAATATAAACGGAAGTACTTTGAAAGGACAGAAACTTTATAACATTTTAACAAGCTTATCGAAACGTCGTACATTTGTAATAAAATTTCTTTCACTACCGATTCAAGCCGAGCTTTTATTTTCTAAGAAGTAGGTTCCTCGTCATCAAATGTGCTGCGTCACAATATACATAAAACAGATACAGCATATAACAAATGGGTTGTTGCGTTTCAATATGGAAACGGAAGTTATAATAATGATGCTACGGTTCTCGATCGGTCACGATACGAGGTTTGATTCAAATAATTGACTTAAACATTTACGTTAAAACCTTTATCTAATAGGACGCATTATTTTACACATTCTACAAGCCGATAACAAGTAACAATGTTTATTAATTTTCATTGAACAATAATAGATGGATTCCTGTACACATAATATGATGATTGGATAAAAGCGTGATCTTGAGCAACAAATATTAACAGTGTATTTTAGCTACTTACCATTGTTCCCGGAATAACGGTTTCCATCTTGTGTAGAAATAAGATTCTCAGCTTGTTACTTAAAGACAAGATTAATATTTAAGTTGTGTAGCTGACGTTTAAATAATCAAAGTAGAGAAGAAGGTACCATTAAACTGTAAAAGAAGGATGCTTGGAGCAGGAAGTAAAATTCACATGTTTGTTTCCAATACTCATTAATTTACTAAATTTCGTGTAAGTGTAAGTCATTCTTGTGTAGGAATAAGCCGTTTTCTCTATACTGTAATGAGAAAAACAGAAGTAGAAATTAATTCGTTGACTCAATGTAGTGTTTTAAAAAATCAAGAACAAATTTACTGCAGGTGAAGGTTTTATTTTGGAACAGTTACACTAAGCCTACCGAAATGATTCAACTACAGATAACCAAACTACACACACGTTTGAAATTTATGAAGTTCTATCTCTTTCTCACTGCATCAAGTATAAACTATTAAAGTTTCTTGGAATTCGCTCAATGACTACTAATGTAGTGCTTGCAGAAAACTTGCCAGCCATGATCTCGTGAAGAAACAGTATCCATACTACAGAGATTAGTCTGTTTTTCCCATTACCGCCTTACCTCTCAAAATGAAAGAGTAAGTAGCTCTTCTCAAATGGCAAACAATGAAGTTTGAAACAGATGCTATTAAAAATTGTAGGGCCCAAGGGAGTTGCTAAATTACGATCCTGGTCATACAGCAAGTAAATTTCACTTAGTCCCAAATAAAAGCAAAATAACGCTTTTATCGATAACAGTTTGGAGTAATACCGTTTTCGAGTCTTTTTTGATCTGATCGTAAAGTCTACTCGAACGGCACATTTATAGGGTCTGAGCAAGTTGATTTATCACTTGAAGAAATTAAGCGTTTGAGATGGTTATTCTCTTTAAGTTTAAATTATTTCATTGAAACAACTAGTAGACAAGAAGTCAACAGCTTTAGTACTCGTATAAAGCATTAAGAGAATAGCTAACGAGATTCATTACTGTGTGTTCATTTCGGTTACAAAGGGGAAAAAAATTATATTTTCAATATTGTTTTTAAACGTTGCAAAGAAAATTTAAATTGGTTAATGATATTCATTACTAAAAATCCTTTCTACGCTCTTTAGTGAGAAAATAACAGGATTTGCAAAGAAAATAAGACGATTCCTTATCTAATCGACTTGGTTCAGTGCATCTGAATTTATTTTGGGGGTGCGGTGTTTGTTAGTAAGCCCAAAGCTATACAATGGGCCATCTGTTCTGTGCCCATTCAGACTTACCGCTTAGCCAATTTAGGATATTTTTTTTGGGGGGGGGGGCTATCTAATTACAAAGGGCAAAGAAACATGTTTGTGCAAGTAGTTCAGTGGTATATTGGACAATAACCTGAGAAAAGACTATACTAAAACTTTTATAACTTTTCTAATATATACAGTATTTAATCGAAATGTTTAAGGATTTGATGACATGCGAAAACGATGCGTTTATATTAACGATTTCTGCTATTTAGAGCAATTGCTCCGCGAGTGCATGGGATATCTTACACTACATCAACATGAATATCACAAGATCCTGACAATTCATGTTTTAGGTTACTACGCCAATCAGTATCATATCTCCCAGTACACCAACATAAAAACTACATGATCCTAACAATTCATGTTTTGAGCTACTACGCCAATCAATATTATATCTTTCAGTACACCAACATAAGAACTACATGATCCTGACGTTACTACGCTACTAAATATCTTCCATTTTAAAAACATGAAACACAAGATGCTCCTGACAGATCGTGCTTTGGATAACAACGCCGCTAGCTACTGTGTTCTATATTTTCCTTATTTTAACATCATGAATGCCACCCAATTCTAATAATTTTTGTTTTGGGTTGTTACGCTACTACGTATCATCTTTCATTTTTCACAACATGATCATTACACGCTCCTGCTGATTCATGTGTTATGTAACTATACTGCTAACAGTTAATTTCCATTATATTATCTTTGAGTTACAAGATATAATCGATATGTACGATTTTTTGTATTTATTTTTTTATCAACTGAGGAAGGAAATGATTTTTTTTATGAGAAGAATGTACCAATATGCTAATCACCCTCAGTTGTTACTGTTCACCAATTTTATCTATCAAAACAGTTGGTATTCAATTAACTAATTAGCGTCTAGTATGTCTGTCGTATTATAGTTGGCCTGAGAAGCTCCGGTATTATGCGAAATAGCTTGTAGACACTACATAAAACAGGTACAGTGTGGTTGACGTACTATTACATTCTTCATAGCTTTAACTCGTAAGTTTTTTTCCTTTGACGCTTTGGTCATTTGACCCACTCCGGAATCAAAAAGACTAACTGGTTCGCCAGTTCCACTGAATGATTAGTAGTGTTAATTCGTGTTAGATAAATATTCATAATAATATACAATTTAATGTTAAAAATTAATAATCTGATATTGATAAAAATGATGGTTTATAACCTAAATATAATTAATAGAATTACAGTTCAACTTAATCCAGGTCCCATTAAAACAGTTATTCACGTATTTGTTTTTATCAGTTTGTAATTAAAACTAACAAGAGAAACAATAAAACAATGTTAATTAATAATACACAAATAACGTTAGTAATTACTAAGATCAATGTCCAAAGAAATTTCGTAAAGAGAAATATTTTGTAAAGACATACTGTTTGGATCCCGTTCATTATTGTAAAGTAAATATTGAAAAAAATTAATGTGTGTACGTTATGTTCTATCAATTAAAGTTGATAATTTGTATATTATTTACGTCAAGGGGTTTGAAGCGCCGACTTTCTGCTTATTTTCAACATGAACAGAAACGACTAGTCACGTAACTAAATCCCCAGTTGTACAAGTCGCGATGCTCTAAGATTAGAAGAATTATGCAAATCATCTGGCTTTAATTCTCTGTATCATGGATCACGAACCGTTAAAGTTACTCCGTTTCTTGGAAATTAATTTATTCCTATCATTCTACAGCAGAGGAATACATCATTAAACATTTTCATGTATCTCTATATGGAGAGTATAACTATTGGGCTAAACTAATAGCTAACATAATGAATTATTCAAGTGAAAGTTAAGATGGCGACATAAATGACTAATACAAGATACAATAGTTTCTGGAACACATTAAATGCCCTTGTTGGGATAAGGCACAGCTAACCTAAAGGGTGATTGTGAATAGTTTGATACCAGTAAGTGTTTCTTCATTATTTTAAGTTCAAAAATACGAACTCGAAAGTATTGCTAGATTATAGATATGTATATTTATAAAGATGTTTCACTGTCCTGCCTACCAGTATTGGAGTTGAAAGATGAAACTTACGTACGAGAAGAGTTTAATCTTGAAATAAGTAATATTTGTTTGTTTGTTTTGAATTTCGCGCAAAGCTACACGAGGGCTATCTGCTAGCCGTCCCTAATTTAGCAGTGTAAGACTAGAGGGAAGGCAGCTAGTCATCACCACCTACCACCAACTCTTGGGCTACTCTTTTACCAACGAATAGTGGGATTGATCGTCACATTATAACGCCCCCACGGCTGAAAGGGCGAGCATGTTTGGTGTGAGAGGGATTCGAACCCGCGACCCTCAGATTACGAGTCGAATGCCTTAGCCACCTGGCCATGCCAGGCCAATAAGTAATATGAAACAGTATCAATAGTTGAAACAATAAAGACAGAGCAACACGACTAGCTTTCCAACGAAGGATTATTTATATCAGAAATCTAAAGCAAGACTTGATACTAAATTTCTGGTATAAAAGAAACATTGTACATAAAACTACTCTTCCGTCATTCAATAATACACATTCTTCCCTCGATTTAAACTTATTTTAACTATTTTATTTGTGGCAATTTTTTTTCATTTTCTCTTGTTATAATTTGTATATTTAAATTGTTTACTTCATATGTATATATTTCTGATGCGATTGCAAATACTATTTGTGTTGTAACTCTAGATTACTGATGATGGAATTATGATGATTCCAGTTTAATAAATTCTTCCTATTATCACGTTCGTGTTTTGCTTTATCAAAAATATATATTCTTTGCAAACTGCACGCTTCTTTAAATATTATATACACAATAAAAACAAGATAGTTAGAAGTGTGATTCTGTTTAACAGCAGCGTTTTGTTACCATCTACGATCACCTACACGTTTTCTTCAATATCTCTGATCTACACGTGTGTATCATATTTATGCCAACTATTGTATTCCAAGAGTGGTTATCGTAATCTCTTGCTGTAAATTAAGTCAGTAAGATAGTGTGATGAAACTTCTCTTAGCTGAAGTTATTTTTAGTGTATTGAATTTCTGCGGCATATTTCACAAATTGTATCAAGCCTGCTTTGTTTTGTTTTTTATAGAATTCTCTTACTGGATAACTTTATAACGGAGTATCTAAGAATTGCCAGCTGGTTGTAAAATATTAAATGAGCGTGTTAAACAGCATAAACTGTAGCAGAAGATCTAATTATACCTCGTACTTATTTTCATTCTTTCACTAAATCAGTCTAGATTTATGAAAACTACATTTCACCATGGTTCTCAAACATCATTAACTATTTCCATTTGTTTTTACTAACTCGTTCTAGGTTTATTTGAAAACTAAAATTTCAGATTCTGCCAGGGTTTCTCAAACATCTTTAGTTATTTCTTTCTCTTACTAACTCAGATGTCTGAAACTGGAGTATTAGTTTTCAACATTCATTTGATCAAACCCTATTTTACCAAAAAATATGGAATTTGGTGCAGTGCCCCTTCCCTCCAGCCATGCAAAAACACAAACAAACCTTAAAATACAACACAAATCTATTCATTCTGTGTACAGTAGACGTGTGTAAATTGGCACACATTGTGTGTGTCATATTCAGAGACCACTATTATTGGTTATCTGTTTTGTAAGGCAGCTTTCAATGAACTTCATAAAATAATTTTACAAATATAAATGCTAAGTAGATATTTTTAAAATTGTAAAATCTACCATCAGAGGTAAAAAAGCAAACCAAAAATGTCTATATCACTGTACTATTATTATTATTATTACTGTACTATGAGAGCGTTGGCGCGCGCCCCGCCAGTTCTGATCTACTGGAGCATATGGTGATGCACATCAATCACGATTAGGTGTTAAAACTCTTGTGTAAATTTATTCAATATTTATTATGAGACAATAAAAATACTTGCTTGACGTTGAGGATTATACTTTGTTGTATTTAGAAGTGTTTGCAAATCATTTTCAACAAACTTATTTTAACAGTTCTGTGAAAGTAACTCATCTTTCCAATTAACTTAACTACTCAATCAAGTGTCTAAAATTTACATTTTAGAAGAAACTCCATTAACAGGAATGCGCAAATTACTGATCAACAATTTAGAGACAGGCCAAGTTAATTATCAACATATTTACTTATTACTGTTGTCAAAAAAGTTCGGGGATTTGATCTAAGTTTAAGCACCTCACATGCTCTTCGTTGGTATTCTTCGTATTTACAAAACTGTATTTGAAATTGTATTGTTGTAATATTCTTGTTCAGTTATATATATACACACAAACACACACACACACACACATATATATATATATAAATAGAGAGAGAGAGACTTGTCAGTACTAGTTATGTTGCAGTAAAACAAACTACTAAAATGAAGCATGAGCTGAGAAGTTGGAAAAATTAACAGACTTTCTGTAATTTAAGTCGTTATACAATAAGCTATTTACTCTACTACCTTACGTAAAAACAAATGTTCTAACTTCTATAGATTTTTATTTCACT
The DNA here is from genome assembly GCF_000517525.1 of Limulus polyphemus. Taxonomy (NCBI): domain Eukaryota; kingdom Metazoa; phylum Arthropoda; class Merostomata; order Xiphosura; family Limulidae; genus Limulus; species Limulus polyphemus. The sequence goes on along the minus strand of NW_013670703.1, from coordinate 16,024 downwards.
TTAAACTCTGAAACAGCTCTAGGTTTGTCTCGCTCTAGAGGCTCCATGGAGTTAGTTTAGTAATATAACAGGGACGTCAAGCATCTACCACAACTTCCGTTTAGTAATATAACAGGGACGGCAAGTATTTCCCACAATTTCCGTTTAGTAATATAACAGGAACGTCAAGTATCTCCCACAATTCCCGTTTAGTAATATAACAGGAACGTCAAGTATCTCCCACAATTTCCGTTTAGTAATATAACAGGGACGTCAAGCATCTCTCACAATTTCCGTTTAGTAATATAACACGGACGTCAAGCATCTCTCACAATTTCCGTTTAGTAATATAACAGGGACGTCAAGCATCTACCACAATTTCCGTTTAGTAATATAACAGGGACGTCAAGCATCGCTCACAATATCCGTTTAGTAATATAACAGGGACGTCAAGCATCTACCACAATTTCCGTTTAGTAATACAACAGGGACGTCAAGTATCTCCCACAATATCTGTTTAGTAATATAAAGGGACGTCAAGCATCTCCGACAATTTCTGTTTAGTAATATAACAGGGACGGCAAGTATCTCTCACAATTTCCATTTAGTAACATAATATGGACGTCAGGCATCTCTCACAATTTCCGTTTAATAATATAACAGGGACGGCAAGTATCTCCCACAATTTCCGTTTAGTAATATAACAGGGACGTCAAGCATCTCTCACAATTTCCGTTTAGTAATATAACAGGGACGTTAAGCATCTCTCACAATTTTCATTTAGTAATATAATATGGACGTCAAGTATCTCCCACAATATCCGTTTAGTAATATAATAGGGACGTCAAGCATTTACCACAATTTCCGTTTAATAATATAACAGGGACGTCAAGTATCTCCAATAATTTCTGTTTAGTAAGATATAACAGGAAAATCAAGTATCTCCCATTATTTCCGTTTAGTAACAGGGACGTCAAGTATCTCCAATAATTTCTGTTTAGTAAGATATAACAGGAAAATCAAGTATCTCCCAAAATTTCCGTTTAGTAATATAATAGGGACGGCAAGTATCTCCCACAATTTCCGTTTAGTAATATAACAGGGACGTCAAGTATCTCCCACAATATCCGTTTAGTAATATAATAGGGACGTCAAGCATTTACCACAATTTCCGTTTAATAATATAACAGGGACGTCAAGTATCTCCAATAATTTCTGTTTAGTAAGATATAACAGGAAAATCAAGTATCTCCCAAAATTTCCGTTTAATTTGTGTATTTGTTTGAATTTAAGCACAAAGCTACACAAAGGGCTATCTGTGCTCTGCCCACCATGGGTATCAAAATCCAATTTTTAGCGTTGGAAGTCTGCAGACATACCGCTATGCCACTGGGGATCTACCGTTTAATAATATACAACACCGTCGTTCATTAGTTTGGTAAATTACAATAACAAATTCAGTCATCGCCCGTTACTTCCGTTCTGTTAGGTACAACCTTTCCGTCAGTCATCGCCCGTTACTTCCGTTCTGTTAGGTACAACCTTTCCGTCAGTCATCGCCTGTGATTTCCTTTTATTTAGGTAGAAGTGTTACATATCATGTGTGAAATGTTATTACATGGTTATTTTGTGAATCAGGTTAACGAAGAAAATATCATTGTGTAAGTGATCTTTTGTTATCATATAATTAAGTAAACCTTAAACATTCTTGAATAATCTTTTTGTATGAGATAATCCAAAATTTTGGGGAAGTTATTTCATGAACAGTAAAATGATTATTAAGAATACGTTAAATGTTACTTGTCTTATTTTACTAACACTTTACAACGTTTTATTACAGGTCTTCAAATATCTTAAATGCTAAGTAACTTAACATAAACAAATTCAATAAGTTATTCCCAAATTTCTTAATAAATGTGCAAAAAAACTTGTACATAGCACGAAACTTATAATAACATTTATTTTATCAGGTATGTATGTTTTTGTTTTAGAACAAAGTCACATTGGGCTATCTGCCGTGTTTACCGCGGGGAATCAAACCCCGAATTTTAACATTTACCGCTGACCAACCGATGGACTGACTTATCAGAAGCGCTCAGCTTATTTATATATATTTTTAATTATTTGAAGAAAGACTTGTTTGGTGTTAAGGAAAAGTTTTCTACTCATACTATACTTGAATATTTTAATTTTCTCACTCTGTTATTGTAATCAAGCATTCTTTATTTAGTTTCTCTTGAACTAAAATAAACATGACTTTCTCAATTGTTAGTTAGATCACACCCTTATAGCAGACTAGATCCGTCTTTCGTTAAAGATATCCACCATTTTTCAAATACAAATATTACCCTAGTCACAAAAACAGAACGGTCGTCATTAGTCGCTCATTCCTTCAATACGTTTGTTCTTTAGATTTGCGTATTAGAATAATAATTAGTTGTGAACAGAACATTTATTTTTTGAGAAATAGAAATCACTGTCTTTCGATCACTGACAAATTTATCCTTATTTTTCCTCCCATTTTCATTAAAAGACATTAAAATCTCATACAGTCTACTTAAGAGACAGCGTCTAATTTGTGAAAGATTTTAGTTGGATCTTTGATCAGTGATTTATCTGACAAGACAGGAATAATATTATAATTCAACAGAGAAAACAGAGATAATATAATTCAACACGTAAACGTCTTATGCAATATATATCGACATCATGATTCCACGATTGGTGTAATACCTTTAAGTTTTGTAAATTATCCTGTTACGTTGCACTGACAACTGATAAATATAGTTTTATACATAAAAGTTACATGTTCAGTATAACCTATGGGGTCACAGATATCGAAAGAAGGCTTAAATGAAGAATATAATTGTTTTCTCTCCAATATTTACTCGTCTTGCTAGAGCTTAATTTTATTCTTTATATCAGCATGTACCCATATGGAAATAACATCCTATACAGAAAGTCTTAAAAAACAATGAATTGTGCAAAAATAGCAAATTACTGCGTTTTTATCTTTATCCGTCATTTTGGTTTTCTATATTAAGTAAAATTAAACCCTCAGTGTGAACACGGCAAACTTTCTCCTTAAAAACGATAAATTATTGTCTGCATAACTTTAAAGCATATTTTTTCAAGAGCATGTTTTGAAGTTCAGAGAAGTCCTTTAAAATGTAAATGTTTTAATCAATTGACTACACTTTTGTTACTAATACATGACGCCAGTAATTGTATGAAAATATATTTATGAATGGAGGTTGTAATTAGCTCAAGCTTCTTATCTCAAAGTTATAGTGCTGCTATATAAACCTATAAATGTGGGCGTTTTGCAATAGTGTCCACTGCCAACTTGATTCAATTATATGCATACATACAGTATTACTGCTACAAAAAGTGTGTGTGTGTGTGTGTGTGTGTTCTGTCAAATTTATCATACATGTGCTTTTTTTTTGCTTCTTTATCATAAGTTCTGGAATCTGTGTGTCTAAAATTTAAAAAGGAAATTTCAATCAGTTCAATTGGTTCCTTTGAAGTACTTTCCTTAATCGTCCTTCTTTTTTAAATAATTCGTTGTCTGTTACACGCAAATTCCTGTTTGATAACGAATATATTATTGATTTCACGAGGAATTTCACCCTGCGTTTTATATTTGCAATATATTAGTTATTCCACTTCCGCATTTGATCAAAAATCCATAAATCAAAGGTTGGCGTTTTTATTTACTCTGTCAAAGTGTTCCTTTTTGGGCAAAGAACATGTACTGACTTGGATTCACTCGTCGATGCGGGTGTGTGAATGTGGATATGCTTTGTCTTAACATTGTAATAAATAAAAGCTTAACTCTGCATGTTTTGAGCTCTATAAATATAGATGTCTATAGCTCTAACTGAATGAGACAGCATGATTAAAGTTAGTGATAGTAACGTTCGCAGATGCTCTGAATTATACACTTTAACTGAACATCTCGCCCTAAGGGACGGCTGTAATGTTAAGCTTACATTGAACAAACATGTTATGTAAAGCGAAAAATAACAAAACATTTTTAAAGAATAGCTTTAAACAAGTATCTTAATAGTTTCTAATACTCTCATCTTTTATAGTAAAAATGCAAGCTATTTACCATGCCTAATCACGAAGGCAAGTACTACACCTTCTAGGTGGTGTAGCTAAGACTATATTGTTCCGTTACATTCTTAATAGAAGAAATGTCCAAAGAGAAACTTTCATCTGAACGAAACCTTAAAAAATGAAGTTCGTATACTTAAGTTAACAATTTAGGTTTTCTTGCACACCATCACACCACAACGCGTTATCTTGAGAAGCAATATGTGATACTTAGATTAAATTTTCTTACACACCACCGCGCTAAACTTTGTATTCTGCCAAGCAAGTTGCGATATACATGTTAAATCAATGAATAGTTTCTTTGAAGTTAACAATCAAATCTCAAAGAATGATCCAAATAACTATGAAAACAAATTAACATCAAATGTAGCTTTTATGTTTGTTATTACACCTCTAAATTAATATTACATACAATACTCTCGATCATTTATCTTATTCCATACCTTCATTACCTTAACGGAGCTTTTTCAAGGTTTACAAATGAGAGGGGTGTGTACACAAATGTCAGTAATACTGTTAAAAGTCAATCATGATTGATGAAGTTAACTTGTGCGAATCACAAAAAGAACCAAAATATGACATTAGCGTTGATGCTAATATAGCTAACTATTCAACGAGATTTTACATGAAAGTGACAATTAATTAGTATTGCTACCATATTGCTTCAATAGTTTAATGATACAAATCATTAAACAGTACAATTATCTTACTAACAAACAACAACAGTCTAGAACATTATAACTCAATAACTGTTAAACTAATCAATACATTTGTAACAATACAATAGATGTGAGAAAAAAGGTCCTCAATGATAACAATATTCAGGAATCGTGGATTTATTTAACAAGATTTTAGCAAAATATGTTTTTAAGGAATTAAGATTCTCAAACTCTGCATCTATTATAAAATTCACACAAATTCAACTTTAAGATCCATGAAGCATCTGTACAACGGTTAAGCTCAGGAATAATACACAATTTAACACTTGAATGAATTTCATTCCTTCAATGGTGGAAACTCTGGTTGGGCACTATGACTTATCCTTTGGAAGGATTAATATTATTATTATTCATACCCTGGACGACTTACTATTGGGCAACCAATGGGCTGACTTTCCATAAAAATTTTCCTTAACCCAACTTGTTAATTATAGCTAATTCTCAGAATTTTGCATATCTTGATTTTCGTAAATAACTCTTTGCTTTGTACTACGCTGGACAGTATTTAGAGTTAATATTCCTCAATCCACCTATAGATTTCCTATTCAGACTTAATTTTGTTGTTTACGCTGATTTGATGTCAGTGATAAGTTCATTAAGCAATTGCAAAATATGGTTCATGAAGTCGTAAATTGTTCATAAAAACACATTTGACTTTTAAATTACAACTTGTAAAAAATTAATTTCATGTTGAAACATTAAAGTATAAATAATCCTAATATAAACGCACTTTGCAACTAAAATGCACATGCAAACATTAGAAAGTATTTTATCTAACAGCTAAATATAAAGAAGTGCTGTTAAATATAGTATCCTAAAATAAACTGAATCATTCTTACCTGGAAAATATGGTTTTCTTTCGACTCGAACATAATCTGTCCCAGGAATTTCTATGAAACATTCAAAAATTGTGGCTTCAGTCGTTGACAGCTCTTTTATGCAGAATGTCTTTCTCAACTCAATATCAAAAACTTCTTCGTGAGAAATTGTATCGATTAAAACCCCGCTGACAAATCGAGGAACAGTATTGCCTGGTTCGGACAAGAATAACCCAATCTGTGGTCTAGGAAAGAGGCCTTTTGCTGAACAAGATACTTCCAGCTCTTTTGGCGAGGTCAGGCTGTGATTCACCAAAATGGTATTGGCTGGAGCTGAAAAAAAACAAAAACAAACTCTTAATGTACACCAAGATTTTTTACATTTAAGTCGTACCATAAGCTTTTTAAATGCACCTTCTCCAAAGATGGTTTGCTTGTGAGCACGCAAACAGACATCACGCATACGTACTGTTATCACATATGCATTATGCTCGTGCTCACTCAGTACTTAAAAATTAAGTTTGATTGGTTCAAAACATGAAACCGTCATAAATCCAGCTCGAAAAAGCGAAAAGAGAGAAAGGAAAATGAAAAAAAAACGAGTTTGAGCTGAGAACTAGGAACCGTATCTTGAAAAAAAAGAAGTTTGAATTGAGAAGTAGGAACCCTATCTTAAAGTATTTTGTAAGTGATGTAAATAAAGAGAAAAACAACACGCTTTCACAATGAGAATGTGCTAGTGGACCTGGGCCTAACAACGTGGACTTAAACTTTCCGTTGGAATCTGGCACTGCTAACTTACCGCAAGAAAGCACCTCAGTAACAGACCATAATCAAAAGGATGCAACTGAATTTTTATTTTATTTTCTTTATTTTATTCTTATTATTTTTTACACAAATGACCCAAGTATGCGGCCAGAGAGATTAACTGATTTTGAGAGGCAACATATCATCAAGTGTTAACTTACGGAATAAGCTAACTCTGTGCTATTAGATTCTGATGGTCGAACATTCCCAGAGTATTGCGTGTATTCGTAACTACCAAGTGGCCGTGAAGAGGTAGAGAGAGATTGGTTAACTTGGAGCAAGAGTAAAGGAGCTTTATTTTGAATCTCTTCGTTGCTATTTTCTAATTCGCTGGAGAATAAGTCTTGTAGCGCAAAAAAAGAATATCTCAACTGGCGTAAATTATATGAGTATGAGAGGAGTAGTCAGCATCAGCATTGTTACAGGCAATGGAGAAGCCTTCAGCAAACTTTACTGGAGAGACTTTAGGATGCAACCTTATTTCTGGCATCTTGAAATTTAGCATTTGGAGGAAACAGTTCCACAATTAACGATGTTTACAATGGCAATTTCTTGGATGTACTTGAACTAATATCGCACTATGACCTCCCTCTGTATGATCACTTACCAAAGGTAAAACAATGTCAAGAAAAGGGAGAAAAAATACAAGCTCATTATCCATCTTGGGAAAGTTAGAACGAATTTATTGAATTATATGGTCAGCATATTTTTAACACGATTGTGGCAGAGATGAATGAATCTGTTTATTTTTCTGTAATATGTGACGCTATTCCAGACACTCCCACAAAATGTACTTATCCTGAAGTATGTGCACAACGATAAAGAGATCGGAGAATGGAAAATTTACAAACGTTTTATTGAGTTCATTGATTATGCAAACAAAAATGGGCAGGAAATTGCAGAAATGCTGCAACAAGGATTAAAAAACGTGGAACTGACATCGCTGATTGCAGAGGACAAGGTTTGACAACAGAGACAATATATCCGGAAAAGTCAACGGTGTACAAGCTCATATTCTTGAAAATAAAAAACATTTGCCACATATTCTTATTGCGATTCTCATTCTCTGAATCTAGTTAGTGCATGCTGTAGAATCGTGCTCCGAAATAGCCACTTTTTTGGCTGTGTAAATCGGCTATACGTTTTTCCGTCTACATTCCCGAAAGATGGAATAATTTGAAAGAAGAAACAAGTTGCTCTCTACATCGTTTGAGTGAAACAAGGTGGAGCTTTCCAATCGAAGCAATTTGCCCTGTTGCAAAGCACCTTCCCAGCATTATTGCAGCTATAGATAGCATAATTAAGTCTAGTAAACTATCTAACGAAGCCAAGTCTGAAGTAAAAGGTCTGAAAAGCTACCTCAAGTCTTTCACTGCAACTGTTTTGGGTAAAAGAGAGTTTTGAAGAGAGATATTTGCTTTTTCAGTCTGTAGGTATTTCGTTAGACTTAGAAGCAGCCAACATAAACGATCTACAAGAGGAGATGTTTTTGAGAAACTAGTGGAATGCCACTAGAGTTTAAAACTGCGGCAACTGTAATGGAAGTAATTTCTGTATTAAACCGACAAATAGCGATATCATGACGAAACTGCAAATGATGTTAGAAGTGAAAGTGCAGATACTACGTTTTGCTATACAGTGTATTATGTGGCAATATCAATCAATTAAGCAGTCGATTTCAGTCCGTTAGAACAAATATGTGGTAACTTTGCGGTAGTTCTGAAGTTTAGGAGCATGAGTGCTGATGAAATCAATACATCGTGTGAAAAGCTAGTCAGTAAATATTCGCAGGATCTGACAAACTCTTTGGGATGTGAAGTTCACCATGCTACTTTTCAAAACAGTTTAGCGCCTTTGGACCTACTGAATGCAATCTAAAAAATGAAACTGCAAACTATTTTGGGGGAAATTTGCATCGCTGTTAGAATCTTTTGCACACTGCCTGCGACTGTTTCTGTAAGAGCTTTCAGTAAACTTTAAATCATCAAACGTTTTCTCCGATCCACTGTGTGTGTTGGGACAGATTCAACAACGTTGCCATTCCCTCAATCGATTTAAGACATCATTCAGGGCTTTGCGAATAAGAAAGCGCGTCCGTGTGTTCTGTATACAGCTTAGAGAGCCACCAAAAGACCAGAGCAAGAGAAAGGACAAACATACAGGTAGGAATAGTTTTTTTTTAATTTATATAATATACATAAGTCTGTATATATATATATTATTATAATTTGGTATGCACCCCAGTGGCACAGCGGTATGTCTGTGGACTTACAACGCTAGAAACCGGGTTTCGATACCCGTGGTGGGCAGAGCACAGATAGCCCTTGTGTAGCTTTGTGCATAATTAAAAACAAACAAACAAAAACAAACAATAATTTGGTATATGATAATTTATAGGTTATATTTACTAATAATATTTATTATTATTTGTTAAAATACAAATCAAATAAATTATAATTAGAAAGTTGTTTACAAGGAAAATTCTGTCAATGTGCACCAGCTAGATTGAGAGGGGGGCCGTTTTTATAGGAATCCCAAAATCCTGGCTGCGGCCCCGTGTATACATACTAGATAATGACAGGTGTGTAAAAATAATATTACGCACGAGTCAAAGCATACGATTTTATAAGACGTAACCGTTTTAACAACTTGAATTTAACACGGCATATAAACATGTATTTATTGCACAAATATCGGGTTTACCATGAATTTATTTTCTTGTTGTTGTTGTTATAGTTCTTAACATAGTTTAATTGGTTTGATAACGAAACTCTACGCTAAACATTCATGTCATACTAAAGGTAATAAATCATTTATTTTATAAAATAAACAGTTTTACAATTTCTTATTTAAGGTGTTCATTAAATTACGACATAGCTCGATTACATTCTTTTCACGCTATTTGAAACGATAGATAAATATTATCTATTCGTCATACAACAATAGTTGAAAGTAAATGGTAATCTTCAAGTTTTATTATAATTTTAATAACAGTATCCTACGACACAGTTTTCCGGAACATGCTAGAGTTAGTAGATTTATATATGAATAGGAAAAGTTAATTAATTACTCTATTTCCATTCATCATCACTCAATATCAGTATGACTGGCTTACCATAAACAACCATCTCTTGCTCACGAGAATCCTGATTGACTAACGAACTTACGACACACGTATACGTTCCGGTCATGTCAGTTGTAGGGTTGATGATTCTTAGAGCCCGGTACCGAGAGAGAGAATCCACAGGGTCAGCAACAAACGTGTCATCTAATCGACCTTGGAGGAAACCGGACACATAGCGATTACCAAGCACTGGAATCCACTGGTAAACGGGCTTTACCTGGTGGTTATAATACCATTTGACCACCAGGCGCAGGTCATTATGGGTATAAGAATATTCGCAGTCTAAAGTGATGGGGACATCAGTCCCATTCTTCACCCAACGTGGAACTGAGAGCCTCTTGATCTTTACCGCAGCGATATCTAAAATTTATTTAAGAGAATAAACACAAAAATATAAATAGCATAATAATTCATAATACTATTTCCTGCATAACATCTTAGCTTTTCTAATTTTATTTGTATGACTTATAACTATTTAGAAATACTCATAGTACGATAAATTGGATGGACTAAGAGAGTAATTTTACGACATATAAATTATGTACAAGATACAAGAAAAGCTTTCAGGTTTTGGTGCAAAACTACACAAAGGGATATTTGCGCATAGACAATTTTAATTTTGAACTGAAAGATAGCTTATCAACACCACCTACTAAAACTTTTGGACTACTCTTGTCTGACCGGGGGGGGGTCGTTTTTATAGCGCAACCACGGCTTCAAAGTACGAAAAATTTTCTTTCCACACTTTATTACAGAAGCTGTGGAATCGAAGCAGTATCACCAGCAGCTTGGTCATTTCCATTTAAAGGTAGTGGGTACTTCACCTTCAAATTCTGGCTCATATGAAGCGCCGCTTCTTTCCTCCGATTGTTCTTCGACTTCGGCATCAGTTTTGCTTTGAAGCACTAGATTTTTTTGCATCTATAATAATAATAATCAGTTTGTGTTTGTCCTGAAATTGTACGTGCACCTTACTATCTTAACGCGCCCACTTTATTTCAATGTATGTAAACAAATGTCGGATGTAAATATACTTTAGTAAACATTTGTTACAACAACATATTAAAAGCTTAAAATTTTTAAAAAGATCTAACATTAGGTCGTAGAATAAAGCTATCAATAAATAAGCTTATGTTAAGTACGGTGAAGTTTAGCTAATTAAATTGAAGCAAAAAACGTACATATGTTAGTGTTAATTTATCTCTTTATCGAATATAGGCCGTGCTTAATAAAGGCTTAACTAATGTTAGGCCTAAGACAAGTGGACACAGATATGTGCCTACGATTATAATTATTTCATAGTATTCTAGAAATCCTGTATTTTAAGAAGTACTGCTGCATTAAAGATGCTATTTTGACCGCAAATGTTTTGCGAGTCTCTGCTTGTTAGGTATATTTCTTCTTCAAACCACTGGGTAATGGCTCTACCCAACATACATACTTGTATCCTGACTTTAAACCTTAGAGTAAAAGGTAATACTTCTTTAAATACAGGATATTTAGAACAATACAAAAGAATTCTAATCGCAGAGACCGAAATATAAGTTCACTTGTCTTAAGCCTAACATTAATTAAGCCTTTTTTAAGAATGGTCTATGTTCAAATTATTCTAGGATTTTAAATTATTTGTGTTTTCATTTAAGAGTTAACATTTATTTTTTGAAAATGCTATTACTATTTATTTTTGAATTATCAACTGCTTCTTAGCATTGCTTTAGCCACATTTTTTCTTTCCTTGCTAGTAGAAACAATAGATTATGGATATCAGTTTCTCTGATTCATCATCAGGTTGACTAAAAAAATTGAGAAAGCCTTGTCAACTTGACCAGACTGACAAGTTTTACCGAAGTTGTCCAGAAATTCCGGAGAAGAATAAATAAAACATCATTCTCAGGAAATAGTGGGGTTTTATTGACATTTAAAGAGGATATTATTTAATTCCTGCTGTATTTGCTTCTAGCAATGATAAAAAAATTATTAAACTCAATAATAATTTCTTTGTGTTCTATACCAGACATCCTCAAGTACAAAGTAACGATGATCCTATTACAGAACTTGCGAAGATACATCATGAACACTATTTTAATCACTATATTTATATTGCATCACAGTCTTTCTCTAAATAATTTTAATGTTGTTCAAACCAAACTACAAAATTTAAAAAAGTAAAAAAAACGTGAATTGGTGCATAAAAAGAAAATACATAGAAATTATTTGGTTTGAATTGTGAATAAAATAGCCGTACACAAAACTTACCCTAATTGGTTATCTACGTGATGGAAGACAAAATTAAGGCATTCTTCATGCTGGTAGATTAAACTTTCAAACACGACTGAATGTAAACAATGCGCAAAGCTCATTCTGAGTGAGTTAATACCTGGAGGTTTGATAAAAACAGTTACTCCATCCAAATTCTTATAAACAAACAAATGATGGTTGGCTCCACCGTAACGCGCACAAACAGACAGTTATCAACAACCTAACCAAACAAACACTGTTAGAAAAACGGAGAGCAGATAGACCCGTAAACAAACAATTATAGTGTGTGGTCCCATAATGAAACCCACAAAAACAATAACCAGACACACAACAAAAAAGGAAGTAATCCCATAGACAAGTGTACAGATATGTCATTTGTAGTGATATACTCAGAGACGGAAGAGTTAAATCATGAAACCAACCCCAAAAATACTGATATATATTTAGAGAATACTTGCTATATAAGAAGATAGAGTGGAGAAACATGTTAGTTAAGCGATTGGTAAATATATAGACGGATATAATTAGATAAACACTCGTTACCTGTGACATTACACAAGTGCACCTTCTAACAACAATCATTATTGACTAAGGCTCTGCTATCAGTGGCAGATGCACCTATGTAATTCTTCGAATAGGCAGATTTGGTGTTTTTATTATTTGCTGCTAAAAGCGGAACCCTGATGAGCTCGTTCTGGTTCCATGTATTGTGTTGATCTTAAACGTCACTTTCTTCATTAATATTATTGGTTATAGCGTTTAAATTAACATAAGGTCATTTAGTTTTTATAATTATTATTTATTTATAGTTATGATGCTTATTGTGTGTATGTTGGTTTATGGTGTTATGTACTTCTCGACTGTTTGTTGAACATTAATGAAACTAATTCCACACAAGTCCTGATCCCTATACCTAGCTGATTTTTGATCAAAAGTTTTGTATTCCTTCAAATAGATAAGTAACTTAAAGCATGAAGTTTTAATATTCATTATTCATGTAGCTTATATATTTTTTTTTACTCCCGAAAGATTTTACGGAAAGTTTAATTATTAGAAAAGATCAGAAGAGGAGATATTAACAAAATGTTTCCATTATCCCGGATTGAACTTCAAGCTGTATTTTTTAAATTTATTAATGCTAGGTGTTTATTGAATGAACATTGCTAAATTCATAGTAATGGCTTTTATCGTGATTAGGTCTTTGTTCTTGGGCTGATTTTGTTTAATTTCTAATTAGGTCGATCTGCTCTCTAAGGGTGGGGGGGGGGACATCGATGATACAACTTGTGAGACTGTTCGTAACCAGGTGTTCCGAAAATCGAATAAATAGTCCCGTATTATGGACAGTTATATTGATTCCAAGCATGTTCGCCGTCCGTGATATCGAATTGAATTCATATATATTGGGTCTGGGATTTTTATCAATCGATAACTTTGCTTTAGACAGGATAAGAACAGAGTAGAGATTTTTGAAAATTCGAATATATACAAGTGATTCGGAGTAGATGTGTTCTATTATATGTTTTTTAAAAAGTGTCTTGAAGTTTTGAAAAGATAAATTGCATACTCTTATTTGAAGCAATTCTGCACATTTCAACTATTTGACTTGCAAGTAAACAAACGCTTTTTTTTTGCATTAAAACAGATTCAGTTATAGATTTTTATAATGACACGGGCATGTTTTCTAGCTATGTACTATTTTACCATCGACACCACTAGGATTAAAGCAAGAATTACCGCCTCTCTCTCTCACAGTTACTGCTTTCGTAAAATAAATTAAATCCCTCCTCCTCCTCCCAATAGTAACACCTAGTCTTTCTGCATATACAGGCACGGGATTCTTTAATGCCAAAAACATCAAGAGTCAAAACTAATGAATAAATCTAAAAGGTTTTTACACCAGAGGATATATTTACAATAGCAGTAACTCGAAAACAATGATAAAATGTCTCGAACACGTGTATGCAACATTAGTATGTTTGTTTTGCAAGATATACCTCACACAAATCCGTTTTTTCGTTCGATTTCTTTATGTATTGAACTCTTTTAAAGTATTGTAAAATAGTTAATAGCTATAGACCTTAAAGTTTTTCTTAACCAACTAATGATACTTAATATAGTTTCACGATAGTGATTTCACCTTGCAAGTGAAATAGAATATTTTGTTATTCACAGGCTCGTGATTATTGAGTACATTGTATTAACGTGAATAACTTATCTGTTCTTCTTGTAACTCGATAATAATATAATACAAACAAATATAATATTAATTGGCATAAATGTAGAATAAGTTGAATGAGCATGAAATAATATACCGCATGTCAATAAAATACAACCACCAATATAGACCAACAAACTAAATAATATAGCACATTTCAATTAAATACAACCATTAATATAAACCACAAAACTAGATAATATACCGCATGTCAATAAAATACAACCACCAATATAGACCAAACTAAATAATATAGCAAAGTTAAGTTCTTTCGAGTTTTACCAAATAATACAACAACGTTAAATTGTTTCAACATTAGCAACTATCACGTGAAATTAGCTTATCTTGAGTTTTAATTTAACTTTTATATATATACATATATATATATATATAATATATATTTTATATATGTTCGCCACGGGTAGTTTCTAAAGTTTCGCACTTTTCATTTTTGTTTATATTTAAACACAAAACGTTTGAGGACTACATAGAAACTATGCTAATTTCTTGGGTTTCACATTCACGTATATTAGCATCTTGACGATCTCTTGTCACTATTTGTGGACAACGTTTCGACACTGGTTTACTTTCAACTAAGAAAATACAATCAAGAGATGGGTTACTTCAACTTCTTTCACGTTCGAAACAATAAAAATAGATTTAAACAAGTTTAAATCTAACCTTCATAAGATAAAGATCAAGTCTGTTTTAAAAATAATTATGTGCGTTAATATTTCATGATTATATATTGATGCTATCTGGTATTTTTATGTGAAGGAATATTACGGTTTACTTATTAAATGGGCCCCATTAGATGTGCTTTGAAATGTATTTTATCTAATTCAGACTGTAATTCTATTAACTCAAGACCCTGATAAACGATGTTTATTACTCAGTTCCTGTGGATTTACTGTCCGTAATATCCTGTATTATCTCTACAAGAGCCTAATAACATTAATTATTCCCGAGCTGCCCCCATTACGCTGGTCTACATTATAACAAGGAAAAGGCTCGTCTCGAGAGTTACCGAGTCTGTAAATTGTCAGTTTCATATTGGCTTTTGTTGTCAGTTGTCTACGCTAACTACAAGTCATTAAGCTGTTACAATTGTATTATTTAGGGTTAGAAAATCACTTTTTCATATTTTAATCAATTCTAAATATTTTTTGCTATGAACAATATAACCATTTACTTAAGTAATTTTCAAAAACCTGTCTTATATTATAAAACAAAAAACACACTGAACAGATGTCGTGGCAAATAATTGAAAAATGCAAACTATTTCCTAATAAAATAACTGCATATTCTTCTCGCATCATATCACTTTTGTGAAGTATATGTGAGCATTATTATAGCCATAGTTACAAATTGATAGAGTTGTTTTAAGTGTCAGTACATCTATAATATTTTGTTAATTATTTAACGAGTCTTACAAAAAATAATAACAAACAAATCCTGTTCTAACCTCAAAGTCTGAAATTATAAAAAAAATAGTTCAAGTATTCTAAAAACGGTCAATGTTGGTCGAGACGTTGATTTTTTTTTACATCTTTTGATCTAAAATATTTATTTGATCTCTTGCACATAAGTTTTTATTAGATGTAATTCTATATTACGAAGATAAAACATTACCTTTAATAGAGAAATAAAACTTTTATATACACATTTTTTCTTCAGAAAAAGTTATCTAAATGTGTGTGTGTGTGTGTGTGTGTGTGTTGAGTGTTTAGGCATTTCTCCCATTTCCCTGGTTCAATTTAATTAAGTTTAACTTAGCCAATATCTTCTTAAAACTATAATCTCTCCACATACTCGAATAAAACCACTTGGGTACTAGAAAGTAAGTCTTTTTAATATCCAGGGAATATTTCTTTTCCGATATAATCCATTTTTTACTATTATTAGTTTAAAAATAATTTATTTAGTATGGTACACTTGGCTTTGAAAGTGATATATATACACACCTATATATACCTAT
>NW_013670702.1:73201-74321 GCF_000517525.1 Limulus polyphemus | reverse complement strand
GCCACTGCTTGTGTCGCTAAAGTTTAGTCGGAACGAAGTTACGGAAAATCAACTAACGACTGGAGGCGTAACAGTAGTTACTTTAATTAAGGCGTGTAACGTTGTAAGGGGAAGTTTGATAAATATTTGAATGGTAAGAGTTGACTATGAGTTGTTTTTTGTTTATTTTAAAGTTTAGTTTAGTAGATGGTGCAGTCTAGGTGGACCAGCAGGTCCGTAATTGTCTTTAAATTATATTTACATCTATAACATATACAATTTGAAGATAAAAAGGGACCTATTGGTCCATCTAGGCCATCCCATCTACTTTTTAAAAAAAAGGCAGCATGTGTGTTTCTTAAAGCAAAGCCACATCGGGCTATCTGCTGTGCCCACGAGGAGAGTTGAACCCCTGATTTTAGCGTTGTAAGTCCGAAGACTTACCCCCTGTCCCACTGGGGGACAAAAAGCTAGCCCTTATCATTCCAATATTTATCAATCCTTCCCTTAAAATACATTAAAACTTGAAACCGACAAACAAACAAAATACTTTTAACAGAAGATGACTCATACCTAAGTCTATTCGTATCTCAGTACATTCCGCCCGGCATGGCCAGGTGGTTAGAATGCTCGACTCGCAATCTGAGGGTCGCGAGTTCGAATCCCCATCACACCAAACATGCTCGCCCTTTCAGCCGTGGGAGCGTTATGATGTAACGGTCAATCCCACTATTCGTTGGTAAAAGAGTAGCCCAAGAGTTGGCGGTGGGTGGTGATGACTAGCTTCCTTCCCTCTAGTCTTACACTGCTAAATTAGGGACGGCTAGCAGAGATAGCCCTCGTGTAGCTTTGCGCGAAATTAAAAAAAAACAGCAATTAATGACTGTTTGATGGTGGAAGGGAAAATAGTATTATAGTGAGTATACAATATCTACAGTGAAGCAGATAGTGAAGTGTCAGCACCAATTTAGGATTGCATCTCAGTCAGTAGTGTCAATAATCAACAAAAAAGTGAAGGCACCCTGACTAGTGACAACTATATGCACAATATGATCTATTAATCAATTGAGTCAAGCGAGCAGTAGGCACTGTAAGTAAAGTATGTGAATCGCTGCGAATTATAGCGTATGTTTATAAAAAA
>NW_013670702.1:70475-72622 GCF_000517525.1 Limulus polyphemus | reverse complement strand
AAGAAGGGACTAGTATCCCTGAAGTTTCTCGGAAAGAATTTCTACTGGAAATTAACAAACAAGCAGATACGTAACACACTCATCTGAGTTGGCTACCTTTTCTGGGATGAAACAAGAGGTCTGACATACTCAAATTCGAAATTGAATATTACACTATCTGACACGAACGCGATTTTCACAAAACACGAACAACAACTTGAAGTAGCGTTTGAAAACATCCTGTAGTCATATGGTGTTTTACCTGAAAATACTGTAACGCTTCCGTTCGTTAGTTAATTTTCCGTATAATTTCCTTTCGAAGAAACTTTAGCGATACAAGTCCTTTCTTAAATGAAAGTGGTTTATTCTTTCTAAATACAACTTTCCAATACACTTAATTTTCACAGTCACGCTATAACAAACGCTATAATTCACAATGAACGTCTCACGTGCTCGACTCAACAATACTCTCTCTCTCTCTCTGTCCACAGTTCAATTACTCATTAAATTACATTGTTCCCGTCGCTTCTTGGCCGGTCTTATATATACAAGACTACCCCATATCTAGTAGTCTCCCGACGCTTCATGAACGTTCTAGAAGCGCGTGGCGTGTTACTAGGGTCACGTGACTTCCGGTGTCGTAACAATACTTTAAAAATCTCATACCTATGCATCACCATTATAAGAGGCCTAACTCTACTCCTTTGGTTTGCTGGCCCAAGTTATGCTAATAAGCCTTGAATAGGTGAAACTATAGTCCACAGCAGAGAGTACGCTAATCAAAGAATACTGTTACGACAGTGGAAGTCACGTGACGCTGGTAACAGGTAATGAGTATCTCAAACATTCCTGAAGGCTCGAATGTTTGCTAGACGCCCTCTATTTTGTATATATAAGACGGCGAGAAGTGTCGGCATAAATAATTGAATAGCAGACACAGAGATATAGAGACAGATAATCGAGTCAAGTCGTAAGTAAAGGCGTGAATCGTTGTGAATTCTAGCGTGTGTTTAAGTTATAGTGACTGTGGAAATTAAGTATATTACAAAGTTGTACTGAGAAAGAATAAACTAGATTTATTTAAGAAAGGACTTATATCGCTGAAGTTTCTTGCGAAGAATTTCTACGGGAAATTAACAAACAAACAGAGACGTAACAAATTGGTGTCAGAGAGTGGGACGAAAAAAAAAGAAGAAAAACAAAAGACGAAAATGGAAACGAGGGGTAGCAAATCAAACTACAACTTAGCAGATTTGATGGCAGCAATACAAGAACAGCAAAAGAAACAAGAAGAACGAGAAAAGAAACAAGAAGAGAGATTACAACAGTGGCAAGAAAACCTGCAACAGTAGCAGCTCGAACAGCAAAATAAACAAGAGAGATTACAGCAGTTGTTGGAGGAGAAAGAAAATGAACAAGAAGAGAGACTACAGCAGTGGCAACTGAAACAAGAAAAGAAACAAGAAGTACAAATGGAAAAGCTTAGTAAATTTCAAAGTGAATTAAATACATTAAAGGGTGATTTACTGTCTGTTACACAAGGAGGATATATTAGCCATCGACCTAATCAGCCTCAGAGAACGGGAAGCTCCTTCCAGACCCTGCAGCTAAACCATAATCCAGACATCTTCAGTCCTGCTAGAAGTCACATTCCAGACATAAGTGTCAGCAATAGGGGTGATCTAGTATGAAGGAAGCCACAGGGATTCGATGGGAAGGCACTGTGGGAAGCATATAGAGCACAATTTGAGCTCCTGGCAGAAATGAATGGATGGACAGAAGAGCAGAAAGCTGTATATCTGGCAACGAGCCTGAAGGGACAACCACTGGAAATACTTAGACAGTTGTTAGCAGACGACAGGCACAACTATAGAGCACTGGTAGCTGCTCTAGAGCTCAGGTATGGAACTCAAAATCAGTCCGAAGTCTACAGGGCTAGGTTTAGGACCAGAGTCTGTGCTAAAGGGGAGAGCCTGCAAGAGCTGGCACAAGACTTGGAAAACATGGCACACAAGGCCTACCCAACTGCACCACCCAATGTCCTCAAGCTGTTGCTGAGGGATGAGTTCGTAGATGCCTTGGACAGTCCACAACGGAACATATAAGTGAAGCAAGCACACCCCACTACTATGCAGGATGCAATGGCTAGAGCTTTTGAATTCGAATCC
>NW_013670702.1:67535-69492 GCF_000517525.1 Limulus polyphemus | reverse complement strand
GACTTGTATCGCCGAAGTTCTCGGAAAGAATTTCGAGAATTAACAAACGACCAGAGACGTAACACTATTTGACTCCATGTCTAAAAGGTGCAATATTTAGTAGAGTTCTTCTTGTTTCTGTATTTTTGGGGAAATCCTGATTCCCATTTTTAGAATTAAAAATGTTAATAATCTTATAGAAATGGTGTTCTGTGTTTCTTATTTACAACGAATTTCATACTTCATTTCAACACTTAATGTTGTGTATATTTTGTATTTTGTGATATTTTTCGCTCATGGCCGGTAGGGCAGTACTGCCTATTTGTAGTTTGGCACAGACTGGAGATTGTTTTTAAATAGTATAATATTTAATTTAGAGGTTCAAGTGTATTAGAAGCAGACATCGTTATTCGTCTCGGGAGCAGACAGATCGGGTGCATAAGTTTGTGTTATTGGTAGGGATGTGTTTTGTTGAATTTATTTTATTATTCCTTGAAATATTTAAGATTATTGTTGCAATGGGCGAACGCATAAATTTTGAAATTAGTTGCTATATTCCACGAAATCTCATCCTACGTCAACATTATATTCCATCGTATCTCTCAGTTTCATCCAATGTCGGTTTTTACTAACTTAAAAGTTAAATACTAAACTAGTATTAATTACCGTTACTATAAGTAATAGTAACTTTATTCATTTTCCTTTTTTTATTTTCAACAGACATACTTCGTAAATATTTTATGTAATATAAGCGGCCTGCTTCACTGTATTATTTGTTATTTCTAAGCTTATCTGAATAACTGATTTATACCTATACTTGTAAGTTGAGAGATTTACTCATTTAGTATTACTACTACTACTAGTAGTTTATATAATAATACTAATTACTATAGTACAACTACTAGTACTAGCCTACTGATTTCTATTGTTAGTATTACTATTTTTAACAGGTAATTTATAGTTTTGAAATACATTTGTTTTTCTTCATATGTTTTGACTTTTACTTTTATATGTTCATGGATAATTTAATTATGTTATTAACATAATTAAGAATAATTAACACTGTAAATAGAAATTTGCTTTTGACTTTAAACACTTGTGTGACCTTACCAATAATACTAGTACTATTACCATTCCTGTGTTCACTTCTGAATCTTGTGTTTTTATACATTTGTATAATTTAACTATTACTCTTCGCTAGGTATAAAATTTAAAATTGTAGTTGCTTGAAAATTGTATTTTTCACTTCAAGTTCAGGTACATTAAACTGTAATTTGTAAACAATAAATTAATAATTGTGCATTGTCTTGTTACATTTACTTGTGGATATGCAGCAGGTCTTAATTCATTTTTTGGCACTTTTTTGTTTCATTTCAAATTCGAGATACTTACAATAACATTGAAAGAATGAATCAGGGACTTGTAGACTGAACACCACAGCATATTTAAATTATCATGAATATGCACAATACAGTTAATGTACTGATGTAATATTGTTGTAATCTGTATATTTTTAATGCTGTTATTTGTTTGTTAGCTAGAGGTAGTCTTGGATATTAATGATGAAGTGAAAATGTTAAGGTTTATCAAGTTTAAAAATTCTAGGAACTTAACTTAAGGCTGTGACTTAAGATTTTTAGCATATTTTAAAGTACATTATAGTTATAAAATTGTTATGAAGAAAGATTCGTTTTCAAGATGGAGAATAAATCAGCCTTTTTTCTTTTTGCATGTTGCCTATCTAACATGCAAAGTAATTTTCATTTTAAGATTAAAAATTTTCAAATTTCACATGCAAAATCTTTATAATGTCTGGATAGTTATCAAACATTTCTTAAGAAAAAACTTTATATATATTTTACCTGTTATTTTCAGTAATGAATCTCTGTATGGGTTCAGTAGATTTGACTGATTTCATAATCACCATAAAATAATTAGGAAATAAATATAAGTTGTGTCTCTTTCATTCTAGAATGAA
>NW_013670702.1:58192-66589 GCF_000517525.1 Limulus polyphemus | reverse complement strand
CTTAAATCTCATAACATTATACATTTATATATCTATATATATTATTTTTATTATATTGTTCTTACACCTGTGCCTGGCTAACAATACAGAAGTTACAATGATGCGGCTCGCGCGCACTCATGTTACCATATCAAATGACATGAAACTGACATTTGGTCTGTACAAAGTAACTTGTCTTGGCTGTCTTTTAAGAGACTAATATATTGTAAAATAGTCACATTTCAATTATTATACATTATATATGTATATAGATTATCGCTATTTTGAAATATGTTCTTAAACTTATTTTTCTTAAACATAGAACAGTAAGTTAAGAAGTAAAGCAAACAATTATCTCTTCTAGTTACATCCATTGTACTCAGTTGCTGCTTTACATAGGCTACTTAGCATTTAAAAATTTTGCACGTGGAGGATATGAAACAATTCTTTTTTTTAGGTTTTATATATACATTTGAATAACTAAAAAATCATAAATTACTACATCAATGCCATAGAATTACACTATAATTTATCAAGCATAGTAAGTGAGATGTATTTTAGTATAAAAAAATATTAAATTTTGAGCAGACTAAAGACACACCCTACCTTGTTGAAATATTGGTTCAAAAGAAATAAATGGCATCCAAGCCCATAAAATGGCTGAGAAAGCTATTAGGGGGACATTCTGAGCTTCTGATTGGTTATTCATGTCATATATAGATGTAAGAGATGGAAAGAGGTGAGCGGGTGCATTGACTTATTACATGAGCAAATAGAAAAGATAATATATTCTTATTTTATATTCTAGCTTGTCAATATTGGTAATTTGAGTTTCTAATTCATATGAAACTATAGACTTAATATTTTGACTTCAGAAACATCTAATTTGAACCAGTGCTGCATTCAACATACCACATGACACACAAAAATTGATGTTTATCTGTGTTTTTTAATATTTACTTTTAAATTAAGAAATTGAGTAATGTATAGTACTTAAATTTGAATTATAATCTACAGTGTGATACCATTGTTATTGACATAAATTCATGAAATAGTAGTTGAATAAAATTTTGAATGTGAGTCAACAAATGAGGTGACATGGCCTTTCACTTGTGATTTGTCTTGAAAGGGTTAAACAGGGTTTTATTTTAACTGATCTGTTTTTTTATACATTAACAAAAAATATATACAATACCTATTGTTATGCATTTAAGTTGAATGAAATTATCAAATTTAACAGATAGATATGTCCTTTAATATACTTAGTCCAGTGAATGAGAGGTGTCACCTGTAACTTGTAATGTATCAGGTAGACCTTAAGAATATTGTTATCATGCATGAAATTCTGTTTAATCTGCTAAACACCAAAAACAAGGGAAAAAAGGTCAACATCTTGTTGCTCATTTTCTCTCAGATAAGTTCTTAATTCTATTGTAGTTGATCAATGGAAATTTTATCCTCTTGATAGTTCTATTAAGATGACAAAAGTACATCTGTATCCATTAGGTAATTGTGTTGATTTCAAGATAATTGGAAGATTTGTTTTGAATATCACTGAATGACCAAGTGAGCATATGGTATGAACTAGTTGTCCTGTCATATTAGTAATAAAAACGTTTTTAATACAAAATGTTAACTAAACTGATATTTGAGCTGCAGAATTGTTAAATGTATGATTTATTAAATCCTAAAGTGATTTTTCATTAAATACTGTAAATATTTTTAAAACTTGGAAAATTCCAATTTAAGTGAATAAAAATGTTTCATCTAAAAATAGTTTTGTATATTAATTCTGAAATAGAGGTACACATAATTTGCTCATTTTGACCATTTCCTGTAGATACCTTAACCATTATATTTTAATTAGTTGTTTGAATATAAGTTTTTCATTTAATTTAGTCTTTTAAATTCAGATTTTAGATATACACTGTAGATGTTTGTAGGAGACAATGGAAAATATCAAAAGTTTAAGTTTTTCACAATTAAAGGTGAAATGTTGATTTTCTCTATGTTAATTGTGTGTAAAAAGCAACATAGTAGTATTTGTAGTTTTATATCTGTATGTTTAATTTATGAAAAAATTGTTTTCTTATGTATTATGGTTTTATGTTAAGAGTAGCCAGTAACACTCCACTTACACAATATTTTCATAGTTCTTGAATTACTGTTAAAGAGAATATATTTTATTTAGTTTAGTTCTCTGATATGACTACATGATTGTGTTTGAAAACACAATATGGTAGGATATTTTATTTTATTTTATGTACAAAACAAAAATGAGAACAAGCAATTTTTATAATGGCCTCCACTCTTCCCTTTCAGCCATCTTATCCTCCCAATATTATTTTTACTTTTTGACATCATAATAAGGAACTAAAAATTATATAAACAAAAGAAAAGAGCAAAAGATGATAAAATTAAAAGGTTGTATTTTTAAACGGGCATCTCTGGTTATGTGACTATACTACACAAATCTTGTGTAATTATTTTCATATAGTCCTTATATGCTACTGGGACAAAGACTGGAAATCATGCACATTTTTATTTAATACTCTTGAAATTAATTTAAACAAAGAACTTGTGAAGTTTTAAATATTTGTTGTTACAATAGCCTCCACCTTGCCCCTTATAGCAATTTTCTCCTCCTCTTAACATTTTTGTAGAAATTATTTGTAGGCTTAAAAACTTTACGACCAGTACCATGAGCAAATAAACACTGAATGTAGGCTTGAACACACTTTACAACCAGTTCCACGAGCCAATAAATACTAACTGTAGGATCAAACTGTATGACCAGTATCATGAGCAAATAAACACTGAATGTAGGCTTGAACACACTTTACAACCAGTTCCACGAGCCAATAAATACTAACTGTATGACCAGTACCATGAGCAAATAAACACTGAATGTAGGCTTGAACACACTTTACAGCCAGTTCCACGAGCCAATAAACACTAACTGTAGGATCAAACTGTATGACCAGTACCATGAGCAAATAAACACTGAATGTAGGCTTGAACACACTTTACAACCAGTTCCACGAGCCAATAAACACTAACTGTAGGATCAAATGCATTTTATGACCTGTTTCTTCAGCTGAAGCATTCAATAAAAGAAAGCACTGAAATAAAAAATAAAACTAAAAGCTGTGTTATGACAATGAAATGTATATAACAATACCAAATTACAAAAGACACTGAAATGTATGTAAAATATCACTGTAACATACATAATAACAGGTTTTTCATATCTTAACATTTTGACCAAGTGAAAGATCAATTATTATCTCTGAATACTTCCTTTTTCACATTTTGACATGTTGAATGGACCCACTTATTTGCACCATGAACACTACCATAGGATTATTCCCTGCAAAATACAGCTGTTGACATGCGCAGTACACTGGCATCCTTTTTAGCTTACATACTAGTGTCTTACCTTAATTAGCAGTAATGGTGTTATCTTACCCATTGCGAAACATGTCTTAATGTGTTGCTGCATTTTTGTGTGGTTCGAAATACAGTTATACTCACATGCTCGATGACAGGTGATTTTTCTTGTAAATGAAAAAGCCATGCTATCTACTTCTGGAGCTGCTGATTTTCTGCATTACATCATAGGCTGTCATATGCACAAGTTGTTCCTTTCACATAGTTCATATTTGATAAAGTTATCCAATAGTTTTTATTAATGCTGACAATCTGGATAAATTCTCCATTTGGTGTACCAACTGCTGAATTGTAAGTCTATGCCGTAAAGATGCAAACATTGTGGAAACCACTGATATGTGAAAACTGAACATTCAATAGGTATTGACAATGATTGATAATTTCATTATTTAACCAGCCTGTGGGAGAGTTGCAGACTGTGAGGAGGATCTTACCGATTTACAAAGGGATTTGGATTATTAGATGAGTTGGGCAAATAAAAGGCAGATGACTTTTAATTATAAAAAATCCAAGGTAATACAGGTAGGATATCACAATTTGAATTCTGAGTATAATTTTTATGGGAATAAACTTAACAGTGTTATGGAAGAAAAATATTTTGGTGTTCTCTTTATCAGTCTTTTTAGCCATCCTAGCAATGTGCTGTTGGCAGATCATATAGGATTTAAGAAATATTGAATTCAAAGAAATTATAAAGAGAAACTATTATATTGGATACAAGTCTAAAGAGGTTATAATGCCATTGTATAGGTGATTAATTAGGTCATATATGGAGTACTCTGTTCAATCTTGGGCTCCATAACATAATGTTTTGAGACAACATGGGACCTATTGGTCCATCTCAGCTGTTCTGTCCTCTAAACTAAATTAAAATAATTTTAAAAAAATCTTAAAGCCAGCCTTTATCATTCATGTACTTATCAAGTTTTTTCTTAAGCTTACTTAAATTTACTGCCTCTACAACATCTGAAGGCAACCCATTCTAAAGGCCAACCACTGTTAAAAAAATGAAACTGTCCTAGTTGAAGATTACTCCAACCTTGCCAAAATGTATACTTGTGTTCCCTAGTCCTACTATTCTCACTGTTAAATATGAAAAAAGATGGTGTATCAACACTATCAGTTCCATTTACAATATTAACCACCTCAATCAGATCCCTTCCTGACTCTTCTTTTTTCAAGAGAAAACAATGTAAGAAATTTTAGCCTTTCCTTGTATGATGCCTCCTTCCCAGGCACCATTCTAGTAACCCTTTCCAACAATTCAATGTATTTCCTAAGGTAAGGAGCCCAAGATTGAACACAATATTCCAAATGTGGCATAACCAGTTACCTATACAATGAAATTATAACTTCATTAGACTTGTATTCAATATTTCTGTAGATACAACCTAAAATCTTATTTGCCCTACCACTAGTAACAGCACACTGCTTGGATGGCCTTTAATGCAAGGACATTGAATTGTTGGAAAGGGTTCAGAGAGGGGCTTGTAGGATATCTGGTATGGAAGGGTTGTAATAAGAGAGTAGATTAAGTTCTCTGAACTTATTTTCTCTTGAAAAATAGAAGATTTACAGGGGATCAGATTGAGATGTTTAAGATTGTTAAAGGAATTGATAGTGTCGATTCATCATGTGGGAACACAAGTTTTGGCATTTTAAAGTCATCTTAAGCTAAGACAGCTTAATTTTTCAAACAGAGTGGTTGGCCTTTGGAACAGGTTGCCTTCAGATGTGGTAGATGCAGTTAATTTAAGGAAGTTTAAAGAAAAGCTTGAAATTATGTGAATAATAAGGAATGGCTTTTGAGTTTTATAGTGTTTAATTTAGTGGAAGGATAGATAGTTCTTGTGGTAGATGCAGTTAATTTAATGGAGTTTAAAGGAAAGCTTGATAAATATTTGAATGATAAGGGCTGTCTTTGAGTTGTAGTATTTAGTTTAATTTACTGGATAGAATGGCCTAGATGGACCAAAAGGTCCCTTATTATCTTTTATATGTTATGTTAACTGTATGGTTACAGGTAGATCCATTGGGCCTAGTTCGTATGGAGAATGATGCACAGTTTAACAATATTTACAATAACTCTGAACTTTCTTAACATATCTTCTTAAGAATTGGTAATA
The DNA here is from genome assembly GCF_000517525.1 of Limulus polyphemus. Classification (NCBI taxonomy): domain Eukaryota; kingdom Metazoa; phylum Arthropoda; class Merostomata; order Xiphosura; family Limulidae; genus Limulus; species Limulus polyphemus. The sequence continues at coordinate 61,034 of NW_013670702.1, read as the reverse complement.
TTTTGTTAAAGATTACAAGTATTTTGTGCATAAAAAATAGATTATTTTAATTAAGTGTCTCCAATAGAATTCATTTCTTTATTGTAGTTATTTGCACTCAGACTGAATAGCTTAAGTGCAGGGTGATCTTCATTTCAGGTATAAAAAACTTAATTCCATCAAAAATAGTTTTCAAATTTCATTTGCATAACCCCCTAGAACCTCCTAAATAAATATCAAATGTTTTTTAAGATAAATTTTATTTTCTCTATTATATTACTAACTGTTGCTATTATTATCAATGTATAGCACAATGAAATGTTTAAAATTAGGAAACAAGGAAAATGTAAATACCTTTTAATTTTTTGTCAAATAATCTTAAAAGATCTTCTTTTGGTTATATTCTTAATTGTATGTCTTTACATTTTCACATATAGTTTGTTTTAATGTTTTATTTTCCTTTCTCGTCCTTTAGTGTTTTATGGCAACAAATGTCAGTGGGTGTCCCCAGCCAATATTATAGTATTGTCTGCAGAGATACTGTAGCTTATTATACTTGTGAACCAAGGAGAAGTTGGGTTATATTAAAAAAATTATTAAACCTTTAAAATATGCATCTTAAAACATAAATAACACATAATTAAATGAAATATAAAACTAATACCTAAATACAGTTTAACTGTTTATCTAACTAACATATTGTTACGCCTCCATATTGTTACTTAATTTTCCGTAAATTCGTTCCGACGAAACTTTAGCGACACAAGTCCTTTCTTAAATAAAACTGGTTTATTCTTACTGAATACAACTTTACCGATACACTTAATTTCAACAGTCGCTCTATAACAAACGCTAGAACGTCTCACGTGCTCGTGCTTGACAATACTTAATTACACACTTTCTGACTGCAGTTCAATTACTCATTACCTACACATTGTCCCATCACGTTGTGACCATCTTATAGATACCAGACTACCCCAATCTAGTAATCTCCCGACAATTCACGAAGGTTCGAGAAAGAAGTGGCGTGATACTAGTCACGTGATCTCGCTGACGCAACAATATTTCTAGATGAGAAACAGTGCCAAGTATCAGTGAGAACAAAAGCAGAAACAATGCTAAGAGCAATTTGACTAGTTCTGTATGGAATTTTTCATGCCAATTTTAAAATAACTTTCAAATACACTCTTTCTATTGGTTGTAAACGTCTAACTCAAATAAGTATAATAGGCTGAGCAATTGCAACTCTATGTGTATATAGTGGGCATGCCTTTTGTCAAGAGTTCTGAGAAATTTATTTCTCCTTTCTCCAGATGTGTCCTAAAGAGCATTAAAGAAGGATGTGTAAACAGAGTAATTAACCTACATGTATAAGTATAGTGGACATGAAGAAGTATTCAAGGTACATAGTCTGAAAAGTAAACTTGTGCATCATGTGACAACAAAATTGAAGTTTGAGAATTTTTAAGGTTTATTTTGAAATAAAGTAATTAAAACAAACAATATAAAACATTGCATTATAATGTACATTGTAATACTAATTTCATTGAAATAAATTGATAGTAAAGTTACTTGATCAATTTTTGAATTTAACTCGGTAAAGTCACCAATTAGACTAAACTGCTGGGGCTAGAGAAAGGAGTACCAGGATGGTGAGAAGTGGGGAATTGGTGAAACTGTTAGTGTAGTGCAGGTCACCCAACATATCGGTCATATATATCACTCATGCTAGCTTTGCCCTCCTCATGCAGATTAAGTGTATTCAGTAGAGTTGAAGTGAGCACACTGTAAACAATGGTGCCCTCCTCATGCAGATAAGGTCTGTCCCATAGAATCTGTTCAATAGAATTAAAGTGAACACACACTATATGAGTCTATACTACATAACTATAGTTATTTCCTCCTGCAGTTGGTGTTAGTCTTGTAGAGTCTGACAGTAGAGTTGAGGCATGCAAAAGTACCCATATTGCATGACAATGTGCTCTCCTCCTGTAACTGGAATCTGTCCTGTCTGACAGTAGAGTTAACTCTCTCTCACTTCAGGCTCAGCTGAATTGGCTGAGTTAATGAGCCCAAATTGACCTTTGTAGTTTCCAAACTATAACTTCTAATAAGTTTTATGTATCTTAATGAAACTTTGCAAGCTTTCAGTAATTATTAAAAGTCTTTTGTAGACAGAAATTCAGAATTTTTAATGAAGTATTTCAACTAAAAATTTCTCCATGAATACATGGAACCAAAGTGTTGACTGTTCTGAGTGCAAAGTGATTTTTATGTAAAGGTTAGAAATACTTTTCATTATCTGAAAAATCCCAGAATTCATTTGTGTTGTCTCTAAAACATCTTAAGTCAATTTTAAAAGTTTTTTTTCAGTAAAACTTTATATTTTCGTTAACTCTATACGAGGTTTTTAATTTGACCGACCTCGTAACCATAAAAAATAAATTAAAAATTAATCTAAATTAGAGTTTTTTCTTTCTCTAATGACTTCAAATTCTAATGTTTATTTATCCTAAATAACTAAACTCATGATAGTATACATCTGTTTATACTTAAATTTTATTTTTATATTGCTCTTTGAACTGTGTCTAACTAATATTCCTGCCACAAGTTGTAAATCACTTTGCAAAGGTGTAGCTCACATTACCCTATCAAATTACATAAGGCACAAGCTACTTGAGAGTTGCTCACGAGTGTACCATGTGAAAGTTTTTTATAATTAGTTAGTTTACGTAATCTAACCTAAAAAAGTTTCAAATTTTTACATTTTAGTTACTTTTATAAAAATAAAAAAAAGAATTCCCATGAAAAAAAAAAAAAGAAATATAGTACTTACCTGAGTCGTCTTCTTTTTTTTTTTTTC
>NW_013670702.1:52288-58139 GCF_000517525.1 Limulus polyphemus | reverse complement strand
TTTTTTTTTTTTTTTGCTGTCGACTGTTGATAAAACCTACATTTTCATACTAATGGTGCCAGTGCATTAAATAATTTTTTTATTTAATTAAATAATAACATAACATAATGTTTTTGGACAACATGGGACCTATTGGTCCATCTCGGCTGTCCCATCCTCTAAATTAAACTAAAACTATTAATAAATAAATTTTTAGAAAAATCTTAAAGCCAGATCTTATCAGTCTTATACTTATCAAGCTTTCTCTTAAACTTAATTAGATTTATTGCCTCCCAACATGTGAAGGCAACCTATTCCAAAGACCAACCACCTTGTTAGAAAATTACGTCTGTGTTCGTTTGTTAATTTTCCGTAGAAATTATTTCCGAGAAACTTCAGCGATACAAGTCCTTTTTTAAATAAAACTAGTTTATTCTTTCTCAACTCAACTTTGCAATACACTTAATTTCCACAGTCACTTTAACTTAAACACATGCTATAATTCATGACGATTCACGCACTTTACTTATGGTCACTTCCGCGCTTGACTCAATTGTTTGTCTCTATCTCTGCTTGTCTGCAATTCTATTCTTGCCATCACTGTACTTGCCGGCTTATATACTATAAAAGCATACATCTAGATTACAATCGTCTCTTCATGAATCTTCTAGATACTCATCACGTGTTACTAGCGTCACATGACTTCCGCTGTCGTAACACTATCTTAGCTGAAGATGACTCCTTCCTTGCCCAAATTTATATTGGTGTCCCCTAGTCCTACCATTCTCACCACTGAGTATGAATATAGATATGCATCAACACTATCAATTCCCTTTACAATTTTAAACACCTCAATCAGAACCCCTCTAACTCTTCTTTTTTTTCAAGAAAAAACAATTTGAGAGATTTCAAACTCTCCTCGTATGACAACCCTCTAATAACATTCTAGTAACCCACCTTTGAACCCTTTACAACAATTCAATGTCCAACTTCTCCAATCCACAAACTGTACATACAAATTGCACATCTTCACTACTAGTAAGCTTTCTTAAAAGTACATGTCAGTTCCGAGTTCCCATTACAGTTAAACTGTTAACTCTTAATCATTGTATTTATACTTATAGCCTGAACATAAATACTCAATTCCAAAAACCATTAGCTTATTGTCAACACTTACTGTTAAGCCTAATGTTTAAGAACCAGTTATATTAGATTTTTTTATCACTACTTTGTCTTCACACTAAAGTAATTAAGTTTAATTATATAGAACTTAGAAATAGAACATAATTAGAAGTGACAGTAAGCTCAATTTAAACTGATGGATCTAAGTTCAAGTAAAGAAATTAATCATTAAAACAAGAGTAGAAAATAAACTAGTCTTTAGGTTGTATTTATTTAATAAAACAATCTACTAACCTGTTTTATGATTTACCAGTAAGTTGAATTATAGTTAAGCCTAAACTACTGTTACACTAACTGAGCCTAACTTAACATTGTAGTACAATTTACACCTCTAAACTATAAGTTAAAACTTGACCATCTTACTTTTCTTCACCAATCTTACTAAATCTAGTTATTTTTTTATTTAACCCAAATTACTACAAATAATGATATTAATATTAAATAATCTTCAAAAATCTATAAGATCTTAAATTTTCAATGTCTTCTCCCTACCATAGCAACAAAGGACAGAATAATAACATGCAAAAATCAGACAATGTCCTATAATTATCACAATTTGTCTGGCTTCTGTCACAAGAGCAGTTAAATCTTCAGCTTAGCTCATAAATGTGTTTTCCATGGTAATAAAGTTTGAACTGGAAGTAAAATAGACAATTTTCTGCACAGAGAACAACATAATATAATATGTCATTTCATGGATTAAAACCTGGGCTTTTTATTGGTTATAAATAATATAATATTAAACATCAGAGAAAACTATTGCCAATTTGTGAAAGAGAGGATGTGACAGATGGGTGTGGCAAGAGGGGTCTGATTTTCTAGTTTATGGCTCTCTAACCAAATAACATTGAAGGTCGTAAAGATTATGCTTTGCCTGAGTAATGAGAACATTATAATGAATAATTTATATGAAATTTCTTAATTCTCGGAGGGGTGATAAATACATTAGAGAAGAGGGAGGATACCTAGAAACCAAATGTCAATTTCTCAGACTAGGGGAAATTGAGGATTTTTTTTAAATATTGCCATATAAAATTAAGAACATGTATAATATTAAAATTTGGATTATTAACTATGTTTTTTTTCTTCTATACCATGATAATAAAGTACTGAGCATGTGGTAACAATCAATTAGACAAACAAAATTTGTTATTTTATGATTTTCTTTACAGGTTTTGCCCTTTTATTGAATGTGCCACATCCGGCATCATCCTATCTGATGGTTATTCTATTAATTTACATTTTGGTCATATCAAATATTTGCATTAAAAATGTTTTACAAATTGTACCTAACTAGAAACTATCTCAACATGTGTTTAACAAGCTGTCATTTAGTCTCACATACTTAGGGTGTTTGTTATAAGCCAAATTATTCTTGAATATATGATAAACTATGTCCTTAAGTAACATTTTGATTAAATATTGCACTGATGTTGAATAATATTTTAGCGGTGTGGAAAATGATAAAAATGGACAATGAATATACATTAAGGTTACAAATACCATATTAAATCATAAAATGAACCAAAATATGTTTCATCTAAAAAGCAGTACTTGAAGATATTCATTTCAAAATATAGGTGCATATAATTAATTTATTTTGACCATTTCATGTAGATATTTTACCCATTTTATAATACTTATTCCTTTGAATATCCATTTTTAATCTGTACAAAGATTAGGTTTAGTGTGTCTATTTCAGATGTCACAAATTATTGATTAAACAAATCGGATAATTTAGTGAACTGTTAACATAGCCAGCCCCAAAAACATTATACGAGATGGAGTTTGGATTTAATATTCCATCATGGAAGGAAATGAGCAGACATTTAAGTAAATGTGTAATCCTTCAGAGCTATTTGCTGGTATTTTCCTGTTGAAAATTTAAAAAAGGTTTTTATAATTTAAATAATGTGGGCCATTTTATAATACTAAATCTTTGTAGGTATTAACCCAGTATGATAAAAAAATACATACAACAAATGTGATGACTTGTATGAATCAAAAGTTTTTCTAATTTTAACAATGTCATTTAGATTTTAAAATGTACAATGAAGATTTTAGTAGGAGACTATCAATTTAAGATGTAAACACATGATAATCAAGATCACAGGAAGACATGTTTGCTTTCCACTAATTAAAAAAAGAAGATATTTTTGTTTTTCTATATTTCATCTAACATTTGTTTCTAACTCCTGCACTAATGACAATTTAGATGTAGATTTTCTCCCCATAACTTTTTAACACTTTATTGTATCAGTATTTAATATCTGTATGTTTAATTTATGAAAAAATTGTTTTCACAGGTATTAAGATTTTGGTCTAAGAGTAACGAGTGACATCACTTAAAAAGGGAGTAGTCTAATTATTCATAAGTTACCCAATGATAAAGTGCATGTGTTTTCTTTAGTTTATAGATATTACTTTACATAACTGTTTGAATACAGAAAGTTACCAAACATGGTAGTGTATTCCAATTTTTTTTCTACACAAATATAAAAAAAGATCATTTAGCAAGAAATTTACTTTTAAAATGGTGTTAACTTTCATCTTTCATCAACTTTGGCTTCCCAATCTTTTTTTTCTGCTTCACAGTATAATAACTAGCTAAAAATCAAACTATAATAAAGAAGACAAAACATTCAAAAAGTTGTATTTTTAAACAAGCATCTCTGGATGGCAAATTACTACTACAAATAATTATCATTAGCAACTCACACGTGTATTTATTTTCTTATAGCTCATATATACTACTGATAAATATAAAGACTTGAAATCATTCACATTTTCTTAATACTTTGGAAATGAATTTAAACAAGCACTTCATAAAAGTATAATTATTTTTATTACAATGGCCTCTGTCTCACCCCTTATAGACATCCTCTCCTACCATTCTTGAGCTTTACAGTACTTGTGATGATGGTTATGTTTGTGCTCTTTGAATTGAACATACATTACAGTCAGTTCCTTGATTTAAGTAACACTTTTGGCTTAAACACACTGTATGACCAGTTCCATGAGCTAATGAACAAATTGAACTGATGGTTTGAACATACTTAGCACTCAGTTTCTTTAGCTAATGAACACTTTAGAACCTTATTGATTACATATACCATAAAAGAAAATGCATGCTAAACTTTCCAATAATATAAAGGGAAATAAAAACAAACATTTAAACACTCCAAACAAAGTGATATATTCCTTGTACTAACTGGAAAAAATTAGTTGTTAAAACATTCCATTAACATAGCATCAAAATATACAAGAAAATATTTAAAAGTTCCATTGTAAAATGCACTGAAATATAAAGAAAATCATTAAAAAATTCCAATATAAAGAACATTTAGACAGTCCATCAATGTGACATATTCATTATATTGTCTGGAAATGGAAATGTCTATTAAACATTTCAGTAGTATAAGTACATCTTTTTCATATTTAAAACAGATAAATGATACTCTTTTTCCCTATAACATTATAACATAGGATTACCACCTGCAAAAATTGTACATTTAAATATGCTTTAATTCTGAAGTTTAAATTGGCTAATTGTAATTTAAGATCTAGTAAGTATTGTTACGCCTCCTGTCGTTTGTTAATTTTCCGTAAAAATTATTTCCGAAGAAACTTTACCATACAGGTCCTTTCTTAAATAAAACTGGTTTATTCTTTCTGAACACAACTTTTCAATACACTTAATTTCCACTGTCGCGCTATAACAAACGCTGTAATTCACAATGAACGTCTCACGTGCTCGACTCAACAATACTCTCTCTCTGTCTGCAGTTCAATTACACATTGTTGCCGTCATGTCCTGACTGTCTTATATGTACAAGAATACCGAAATCTAGCAACCTCCCAAGGTTTCATGAACGTTCTAGAAGTGCATGACGTGTTACTAGTGTCACGTGACCTCCGCTGTCATAACACTGCCCTTCCTTAGTATTGTTCGTCCCGAACAATAGCCACTTACATTAAACCAATAAACAATTAACAATAACATAATTAAATGTACATAATTTACAAACATAAATCTACAATTCAACAAAGTCTCTTAATTTTATGGGACGTATCTTCTTCCGTACTGGTCTCCGTCTCGTTGGCTTCTGCTTCATGTAGGGTTCATCTGCTTGATCAGGAAATGTCCTATCATTGGTAACAGTCACATCAGTGGTAGTAACTTCATCAAGGGCTTCACTGTTTCCCTTCTCAAAACTGAGTAGTTTCTTCTTCGACAGTGGCTTTTTCAGGTGACACGTCTTCAGCAGCGTCATTTGTTCTGTTGTTCACTTCGTCCCAACTGAAATGTCCTGGACCATGATAACGCCAAAGCCTGTTGGCATGCACCGCCTTTGGTTTACCTCGCCGACCACATTTTATCCGGAAAGTCACGTCTCAGAGACAATCCACTATGTCATATGGGCCTTCCCATGGAGAAGACAACTTAGGAGACTTCACTTTGGTCTTCCTGGGATTATACAACCACACATTGTCTTCTGGTACAAAGCTGACTTCAGTAGATCTCTTATCATAAGATAACTTCATCGAATCAGCAGACGTTTCCAAGTTTGAACGCACTTGATGGTGAAAATCATCCGTCCTTTCTGATAACACGTTCACAAACTCTGACACATTTTCAGGCAACTCTTCATAAGGTGGGCATCCTGTTAACAGATCCATTGGCAACCAA
>NW_013670702.1:51333-52079 GCF_000517525.1 Limulus polyphemus | reverse complement strand
GACTCAATGTTTTCTTAACTCCGAGATGTCCTCTTGTTAAAGTATCATGGGCTTGACGCAGCACGACTTCCTGTAACTTTCTCGGTATAACTGTTTGCCCGGTCGTCACTTTCACATCTGCAGTTTCCTATCTCCGGAGAAGAATACCATCTTCAAGCTTCAATTGGTCCCATTGTGCCCAATAGTTGTTTGTCACAGGGCTTAGACTAGACACCTTCTCCCAAGCATGGCACAAAACACTTGCTTTTAGAAAATCAATTATTGCCTTCAAATCTTGGTCTTTCTCCTGCTCTGCTTTGATATCTATATTTGGTTCCACTTCACCATCATCAGCTCTTTCAGTTACCTTGACTTCAGCTTGATGGCACCTGGTTAGTTCAACCTCTCTTTTGCAGCAATGTCTGCAGTCATTTTTCCAGGGTCTTCGGCTCAGTCCATCGGCATTACCATGAGATATTCCCTCTCTGTATTCAATATCATAATTATAATAGTCTTTCTTTCCAATCCAACATGCCAGTTGTCCCTCTGGGTTCTTTAATGATCTTAACCAGCGTAATGCAGCATGGTCTGTCCTGATGGTAAACCTCGCACCATAGAGGTAAGGATGGAAATATGTCAGACTCTTTACTATACAAGGAATTCCCTCCATGTTACACAGTAGTTCCTCTCTGGTCTACTCAGGACCCTACTGAAGTAGGTCACCGCATGTTCGTTTTCGCCCCCTTTCTGAGACAACACTCCTCCAA
>NW_013670702.1:39138-50610 GCF_000517525.1 Limulus polyphemus | reverse complement strand
AACAAAAAAGTTATAATTTGTACATTGGTTAGATCGCTAAAGCATACAGTCATAACATACTATACTTTGTCTGTAGTATTCCACAGAACACAACTTGTACAGTCCACTGTTTTTGGGCCAGACTTAGTCAACACTAAATGTTTTTTCTGCAGAACTGCACTTCACCTGATGAATGAGTGGAACTACCTGACAATTTCTATAGTCTATTTATCCTTAAGAAATCAATTGCTGAACAAAGAGACAATTACTGTCATTCTGTGAGTGACAGATTCAAGATGAATTTGGAGATATACCTCTCCAGTTACATTTAATCTATCACTATGAGCAAGAGAAACATCAGTGTAAACTTACAGAAGGGTAGCTTTATCTTGAGTGCTCTAAACACAAATTTTACTTAATTTCCTAGCACTTCACTATTATAGTGCACATTATCCCTTCTCTTGCCCAGACTGACATCTGGGAGAGGCATCTTCTCTTACTGTGGTATCACTATAATGAATCATAATTTCCTTCTGTAATGATATAAAAGACTGTTTGGTTTAAATATTAGTGATTAAATTATATTTGTGAGTGAATATCTTATTATTCTTAAGTTTTGTTATAATAAGAGTTAAAAGCAGATGATTCTAGAAGGTTTTGTTAATAACTAATTGGTATCGAGAACATAGAAAGTGGCCAGACAATAATGTAATAAAGATAAAAATAGCGTGTGAAGGACCAGAATCAGCAGACAGATAATAGCAAAAGAGAATATAGTTGTGTGACGTTTATGTACTGCAAAGTTGATAGGCCTACTGTTTAATATGTTAGAGTGAAGCTAACAGTATAAAAAAAGATAAAAAGGAGGAGTTTATTCTGTCAAAGCTTGGTTCTAAAGTAATTGAATCAGCCTGTGTACACTTTGACAAAAGCAACAGTGGATCTTCAGAAGAAAAGAAGACCAAACAAATTATGGTAACTTGCGCCACAACTGTAAGTGAATCACACACAGAATACTAGTATGATAGTAATATAGAGAGAAGATAGTTTGACTTTTCAACCGAAATTCTAAAGCAATTGAATAGGCCTAAGTTGTCTTTTGACAAGAAGAAGAGAACTATATATAAATAGTGTTTATGATATGCCTGTAATCTCTATAGTGTGAAGACTTTGTTGTACATACATTTAACTTGTTCTGAATATATGCATATATATATATTATATGAAAACAAGTAAAGTGTGTGCTGTTTATTCATTGTTGAATTTGTTGCTAACAAGTCACAGACACCTACTGTAGAAGAATCATAAGCCCAACAACAACATAGTATATATTTATACTAATAAGAAATATAAGTAAAAGCCATTTATTTTGAAAATTGGCAAAAAGAATTTATATATATATATATATACCAATAGAAAAGAAAACAATGTCTCATTTGATAATATAGTTACTGAAATTTCAGGTCTAGCACTTTCAGGGTACTACAGTCCTGGGTGAGATTCACTTACAGTCTTAGGCTCCTTACTTTAAGAAGAGCATTAACTTTTTGGAATGGTTCAAAGGAGGGCTACTTGGTTCACTCCTGGGATGAAGAAGCTGAGGACAGTTTAGGTCCTCAATTTTTTTTTCTGTTGATAAAAGTTACCTGTAATATTCAAAAAGTACTCCTATCTTTTTGCTATGGACTTTATAAATACTGCTATTTGCAATTGGGCAGAGGAGTCGCTCTCGTTTGAGACTGCCACTGATCTTAATGGTGATGAGATGGAGACATACATTCAGCTCCGTGGTGTTACTTCAGGGGGCTCTGAGACTACAATTGAGAGTGATCCTTGACATTCTGGAGAGAATTTAGATTTGCTTTTTCCTGAAACTATTTTTGTCTGTTGGGTTTTCAATCCCCTTATGGGACAGTGATATGTTTACAGGCTTATAGCACTGGAATCTATGGTTTGATTCCATATTGTGGACACAGCAGATGGACCAATGCTGCTTTGCTCTCACAAAATAACTTACTTGACAACATGTTGTTCCAATCAATGCTAATCAACTCAGATGGTATCTTTGGGATAAGCCTTTGATTCATTTTCTTCAGTTGGTTCATTGAGTGTCTGAGGTTTTGGGTCTTTTCCCAGTTGCTTTTGAGCCTGCACTTTCATTGAGGGCTGCAAGGTCTGGAGGCTAATGTTTTGCTTTATCTCCTTGCAGGGTGGCTTAGTTATCAGTTCAGTGAAGGGTCAGTTATGCCTTATCAGAACTTCATGATTTAGTCCACCGCTGCCAAGTGGAAGCATATTCCAATTCTTATATAATACATCTGCTCCTTGAATTTTGGGGTTGTATGGCAGAGGTTTCCATTCACCTGCATACATTAATGTCCTCTGGTGGGACAGAGTATGTCTATGGACATATAACTCTACTCTCGCCTTCTGTTTTCCTTCCTACACTTGATGGAAATATCTTGGGTTCACCACCTTTGTTGATGATGAGCTGGAACCATTGTTAACTTGTATTTTGGTTTGTTTGTAGACTTCTACAGTCATCCCTGTTCTCGATTGTGTCTCAATTTTCATCGGTGCCTACAGGGAGTCTTAGTTCCACCCATACGAGAGTCCCAACCCAAGACATCGACAACTCAGTATATTGGTTACCAGAATAGTTTCTGTCTATTTCCATGGGTTCTGTTGTTTGGTAGGATCACCATCAGTGGCATCGGTGTTTATTGTATGCCTTCAAGGTCTGTGGGGGCTAGACTCAAGAGTATTTCTGGACATGGGGTACCCTTACCCATGGATCCAGGAGCACTAAAGATCCTTGAGTCAATCTTCAACATTATTATCTTCCTGACCTGTCAGATTTCCATCTTTTGCAGATCTTCATGAATTGGATTTTAATTCTAGGGCTATTGATGTTTAGCTGGTCTGGGGGTAGTGTGTGAGTCATGCTCATTCTTTTGGAGTTTTATTCTCGTTGGTTGGGCCTAGGAAGACAGGAGATTGGTGTCCCATCATCAGTCTTTTTCATTTATATCAAGGCTTCAATTCTCCAAGATTCATAGGCTACTCATTCCTCAATCTGTGTTGAATTTTTTTTTTGTGGGATTGTGGATGTGCAAGTTTGTTGAACTTGGCTCCTATCTGCACCTTGCCATAGTGGTGGTATCCCATCACTAACAGTGTTCTTTGTCACAAGGTCAGGTCCTGCAGTTCAGGGTTTTTACCTTCAGACTAGCATAGGCTTCACATGGATTTTGCCAAATTCTATGCACTTTTTCTCATCACCTCCATTCAATAGCTCTTTGCACACTCCATTCCATAAATGACTGGTTACTGCTGGCACCATCTCATCTATTATCAAAACAGCACAGCTGGATTCTACTTTCAGAAACCACCAAGGCAGGCTTCATTCTCAGAGCTGAGACATCCGTTCATCTCGTCTCTCAGTCGGGCTCAGCTGATTCACATCCAGCTCAGTACAATGGAACAGAAAACCTAACTTTTCCTCACCTCTCATTCTCCCACTGATCAGATGGTTCTTTCTTTTCTGGGAATGTGCATTCACTCAAATCCCTCATGCTTTTGGAATGAGTGCACAAGTAATCCTTTTTGTGGTCTTTATGCAACCAAGGGATCATAAACATCTCCTCATTAGCTTCCCCAGTTTCTTAGTCTGGATCATTATTCTATCTTTGGGGTTGTTCAGTTGGGATGCTACCTTGATGAGGTTTCTTTACTGACCACCTTGTCCTGAGTTCCATCTCTTCACGAAAGCCTCACTTCAGGGATGGGGTGCACGTACCAACAGTTAGGAATTCAAGGGTTTATGCATGGATGATGAGGCATTGTGGAAATGAATGCAGCTTTTTGTAGCAAAACGTTTGATTGGTCTGTTTGACTCTGATCAAAAGCAGTTATGGCAATTAAATATAAAGGGAAGATTATATTGAATTATTTTGGCCTATTCCAAAAGTGCCACATAGGTTTGTGTAAAGAAAACTCATTAAATCTACTGCACTTTAGCTTTTTTTAATTTTTGCTCTATGGATTGAGATCTATGGTTGATATGTTTCTTTAAAACATTAAAATATAGACCTTGTGCTCCAAGAGTGGATGATTTTTACAATTTGGCAAGATCTAATTTTAAATGAAATTCAGCATTAGTTTATAAAGTAGAGGAGCTGATGTGTTTCAGATTATTAGTACTTTGAGTTTTGATTGTAAGTTACCGCATAGTACTCATCAGTATTCTTCATTTCTGAATTAGTGTTGTAATTTTATAGAAATGCATTAAGCATTTATAATTTTCAAAGAAATTGAAAATTACATGTCTTGTAAGCCAACATTTAGATACTGAGGAAGAATTAAAACATAAAAATAATGAAAGTGATATTTTGATTTTTCCAATGAGAAATGCAATTATACTTGTATATTTTAATTTATTTGTTATAAGGAAGGCAAAGAATTTTGTAAAGATTTGTTAAAAATAACACTTCCTCAATTTTTCTTTTTCAACCTAAAGAATAGCCATGTTTTTAATAATAATTTCTGATGATCACCCATTTGCTTTTTTGTTGTTTTTGACCTCTCAACCTTCTTTGGCCATAGCAGCTGAATAGACTCAGACCTTAGTTTCAGGGTTACTCCATTTGGACCAACCAACGGGATTGGCATCAACCTAGGTGGTGGGGGGAAGGTCAGTTAGAGTGAAGTTACAACTATTGATGGACACATGGTATTCCTTCACTGCAGGTTCATGGGCACTTCAGGTTCTGGTATTGAGGTTGGTCTTTCCATTCAATTCTCCACCTCCATTATCTTCTCACCCTGTTGTATTTCCACCTCCACCTGACTATTGGGGTGTGGATTTTCATTTTATGGCTATCAGAGTTACTGATCGTGGGGGTGGTAGTGACAGTTGATCCCCTTCTTCCGGGATTTTATTCATGTTTATTTGTTGTTTCTGAGACATGGGTAAATTCGTGGATGATCTTTGTTCTTTCTCATTTGACCCATTTTTTGTTTCTCCCCAGTCCATTATGGAGTCCTTTCTCTACATTCTCATAGTGAATTCATCTTGCCTTTAGCTATGTTTTGTATACAGGGACCAGGTTCTGCAGTTCAGGGATCTAGTCTTTTGGATAGCATCAGCACTACACGTCTTCTGCTGGGTTGTACAAGTTTTCACCATGTTTTATGCCCGGCTCAGCCACCTCCCATCCAGCTCCAGGCTCTTACTTACAGGGAAGGTTCTATCTCTGGGGTTGTTTGCTTCCCTCAAATCTCTTGCATTTTTTGGAATGAGCACACATGCTATCCCTTCAGTGGTCCCATTGAAACAAATGGATTTAGAACTTCAATACACTGGATATTCCAGTATCTTTCTTCAGGAGTAACATCTTAGCTCTTGAGGTGTGGTTGTTTTTGATCACCTCTATCATTAGCATGTGTGTGTTTGTGTATGTATGTGTGTGTGTGTTTATGCAGTTTTCCGATAGCTTTGTTCTCATTTTGGGCCTCCTTTGTTAGCTTTTGCTTTTTTCTAATCACCTACAAGCTTTGGAGTCTGCACTGCCTCATCCTCAGGACTTTGATGTTAATGCAATTGGTCCTGCTTGGATGGGATTGCACATCTATGACTTCCCCTCACTTCCTCTGTTACTCAGATTTCTGGCTATGTTTTGATCCTGTACTTGCAAGATGTTGCTAGCCTAGATTGGATGGGCTAGCCATGATTTCCTCTTCTACAGTTTCTTCAAGTGAGTCCACCTCTGCATCTTCATCTTTGTTCATCTTTCTTGAGGCATCCTCAACCCAACATTCTACTCCAAGATTCTTCCCACCTCGTTGGGATTTAACATCTACAGTTGCTTGGGGTGTGCCTCACAAGAAGTTTGTTTTCCCTTACCAAACATGTTTGCCATATCTTGTTTTGACCTGTTTTTTACTTGGGTTTAGCTTTATTGCCTGTCGTTTCAGTCAGACAATTTCTTCATCTTCTTTTAGTTATCCTAAACATCTGATGGTTTTAGACTCCCCAGTGCTATCCAGCCTTCTGCCCAAATGGCCTTTTCCATTACATCGTTGAAATATTAAGGTGGTACTACATGCCTTGTCTCAACAACCTCTCAAGCCTTTAGCCTCATGTACCATGTATCATCTCTCCCTTAACTCTCTCAACATGAGCTTAGTCAGTTTAACTGACTATGTGACCTTTTTCTTCTCTTTTGAAGTTGTTATAGATTTAATACTTATAACTCTCAATATAGTGTGTATATGTTCAAGAAATTTGACAGTATTTCAGTTAACACTAAGTCGTTCACAAACAGAAAATCATATTTTTAGTGAAGTATTTTTAATGAACTAAAATAAAAATTTGTTCTCGAATATATCAAGTATTTGTTTTGAATATTTCATGTGCAAAGTGATTTTCATGTTAAGATTAAAAATACTTTTCTTCATCCTAAAAATCTCAAATTTCCTTTGTGTAATCCCTAAAACCTCCTACATACATTTCAGTAAAACTTTATATTTTATAGGTTATTTTCTCTACCCTATCTCTATATGGGATTAGTCAATTTGACTGTCCTTGTAATCCCCACAAAAAAAATATATATATATAAATTACCTTTTTTTTAATTTCTAAAATGACTTCAAACTGTAGCATGAAACTACATTCGTTTATCCTAAGTAGCTTCTATTTATAATTAAATTTCATTGTTTTATTGCCCTTTGAGCCATGTCAAACTACTATCTGTGCCATTATAAGTTGTAAATCACTCTGAGAACATGCAGGTCATGTTACACTATCAAAGTACATTATGCATGAGGTACTATGAGCTGCTCGTGTGCTTGCCTCATGAACCATTTTAATTATATTATAAATATACTTATTTTACCTAATCTAGTCTTAAATAACTTAAGAAGATCCGTATTTTTAGATTTTGTTACTTTTATAATAATAAATAATGAATAAATATGAAAAACAAGAAATAAAGTGCTTACCCAATCTTCTTTTTTTTTTGCTCTCGATTGTCGATGACAGTTAAGTCTCTTTTATATAACTAATGGTAGTAACTCACCAAATAATTATTTAATTAAATAATGCACCAAAGAACATTTACTAATAACATGCAAAAAGTAGACAATATCCCCTAACTCAAATTTTTTCTGGATTTTTAACTATGCGACAAGAACCATTACAAGTTCATCGAAGCTAGTGCTTGCATTTTCCCGTGGGAAAATATTTGCATTCTGAATGAAATTGATGATTATCTGTTCAGAAGACAACATTACACAATACTTCATTTCATAGATGAAAATCTTGACTTTCTGTTGGTTATAGGAGATATATAATTAAATGCAATAGAGAACTACTAACAAGTCCTAGGTGTTCCACGTCCTCTTCATAATTCCATGGGCAAGTGGAATGCTCCTTGCCCATTTGGTTGGAGAGTGAGGATGAATGTTCATAATTCCAGACTGGATGAGTAATATTCCTTTGGTTGAGTAAGACATATATGATCCCGTCATTCTGAACCTGGGGTGGTGCCTTTCGGTCTTATTCAAGTGTAAGAGAAAGTTTGTCTACTTTAATGTTGCTTACTTTCTCATCAAAATTATGATGTAATCACTATGGCTACAGGTTGGGATCCAATTCAAAGTATATCTATATATATGTATATATATATATATATCACATTGTGGTCCAATTGTCCTAGCCACCAATGTGGGATATAGGGACCAAGACCCCTTAATTCCAACCTCGAGTTGTGGAACCTTGGTTATCTGGTTGGGGCTGGCCTATAACAATTACTCATGTATTGTTCCACCCTTGATACCAATATGAAGTTATGGGTGATGAGCATACCTGTTCTGGATGTAGTGTGGTTTCTCCACTTGTGTACCACTCTTGTCTTGGTACACCCCTGTTCCATACAGATGCTTTCTGTATGGACAATTTCCTCACTGGTTCTTCCACCTTCTTAGTGTGGGATTCTAGCTAAAGTGTCAATAGAGGGTAAGTATGTTTTGAAAGTTAACATTTCCCTAAATTGAAAATGTATTTCCAATAATACTTACCTCTGCTGACACTCTCCCACCCTTCCTCCCCACTAAGAGTCGGTGTTAGTGACTGGGATGGTTAAGTCTCAAAAAAGTGATTATACTGTCTGAGTGATGTGCTTATATAGTGTCAGGATAGAGAGCGCAAAGAAATTTGCAAATTAACAAGGGCATTTAAGTGGGGTATAAAAGACTGGAGTATGTGAGGCCAATGCTTAGATAGGCAAAGCCAATGTTGATGAATAGCTAAAGTGTCAGTGGAGGTAAGTATTATTGGAAATACATTTTAAATTTAGGAAAATGTTAACTTACATATTAAACTGTGATTTGCATTTTATTTAGTGAAATATTGAGAATTTTTTGTTATTGTATTGTCCAGTAACTTGAAAATACATTAATTTGTGTGTTTGTATGTAGACTGTGAAACATGCAACGTTCTGCAAGAATGAAGAAAGAGCTATCATTGTTAATGACTCAACCACCTTTTGGTGTTTCATGTTGGGCTGAAGATGAGAACATTACTCATCTCCAAGCCAGTAAGTACTAACTTTTGTTTTATAAATTTTTAATTTAAAAAAATATATTTTTATGTCAACAGCAGCAGACATAAGTTACATTATGTAGTTGTCAATTAAAAACTTTCTACTTCTATTTTAAACAATATTAGTATATGATTATTGAAAAGTATGAGATTTTAATTCCTGTGTGTGTGAATTTAGTTGGTATATACCAACCAAATTTATTTATGTTTACTTATGTTTTCTTTAATTTTGAATAACTATGTAATCACGTCTAAATTTTTACCTTTCAGGATTAACTTGCATAGCCTACAAATATCTCAATTATCAAAAGTGCAAGATATTCTTTCACCAAAATCATTGAAAGCAATTGGTCCATCACATTTTTCACTTGGTGGTGGTGGTGTGGGTTCTCTAGTAATTCTTTGACTTTCCATCAGTAGAAAATGATATGCTTTCAAATATTTCAGTTACACACTTAATATGCGAGTAGGGTACAAGACCAGCATCCTTCCCAAGATAGAAAAATAGAAACTTAGATTACGTGTTTTTATTAATTAAATATTTTTGGTGGAATAATAAAATTATAGGCAGCTTTTCAAGAAAAACTTGAGGCATAAACTTTGTCACTTGTTGCCCATATGGTATTCAATATTTACAGAAGGGCAAAATGAAATGAAATTTGTAACAAAATAATCATATTGTTTAATGCTAGCAAACTTCAGGAAGATTCCTAACAACTTTGTTTTCAAACACTGATAATCATATTGTTTAATGCTAGCAAACTTCAGGAAGATTCCTAACAACTTTGTTTTCAAACACTGATAATCGTTATTCTTCGACTAACTTAAAATCTGAAGTTATCTTTTCTGTTTGTTCTGTAAGAAGTATCTAAAATATGTCAAATTACTGTAAATTTAAATTAATTAGCTTCACTGTCCCCCCTCCAATACTAAGGTATGCAAAACAAAATTGCACAGTTTGACAAAGTGTGTGCTAGTTCTGGATTTTAATCATATTTTGATCAAAGTAAATATTTTATTAATTAAACTAATGTACAAAAGGTACTAAATAAAGAATTGTCAATATTTTTATTGGTGTGCACAAAACATTAAAATACACATTAGAACTTACAAGTGGAAATTAGATTTGTAGTGTTATCTACCTACCTTTTTTCTTGATATTTATTGTAAAATGCCACAGCTTTGCCATATGTCATCTCTAATATCGAGGACTGTACAATCACCAAATTTTTCTCTATAATGAAAGCAAACCTAAAAACTTGTGCAAAAAAATATCTTGCTCTGAAGTTTGAAAGCAGAGAATTTTTATGTTTGCAGAAAGTAAACTAATATTTAACTGTACAAAAGCTTGAACTTGTATGAATGTTACATTTTGTTATCATAATGCTACCTGTGTTAGTGGCAATACATGAAAACAGTATTTAGAATTACCTTCCTCTGTACTTCTACTGTACAGTTTTCAAAACTGGGTACCCAAATGCATACAGGTTTTAGGCCAGCTCATTGGTTATCTTCAGGTGAATGAAATAAAAAAAAACATGAAATGCATGAAAATTAATCATTAAATTTTTAAATGAAAAACAACTACATGATTTGGACATTAACTCCAGACTTTTGGATGAAAGGGCCAGTGTTCTAACACTGAGTTCTACAAAAGTCGAAGTTATCCCTGTCAAGAAGACTAGGGTAGAGGATACTTATTCCAGGATGCTATGCTTCCACGCAATAGACCTGCTATTTTGGGCTTATTCCCATTGTGTTTTTCTTGCAGCTTATCATGTGTCAGGGGCTCTGAACTTGGTAGCAGATTGCACCTCTTTGCCAGACAGATTCTAACCATGGAATGGTCTCTTCACCCTCAGGTTTTTCATTGGGTTTGCCTCTTACCAGTGCCTTTGCCACTCTTATACCAGACTTCTTCATCCTTCGGTTCTCGCAGTTGATACTTTCAGTCAGAACTGTCATCTTTTTTTCAGTATGTCTATCCTTCTATTCCTTTTTCCCCCTTATGTCCTTGCTTTGATATACTATAGTCCTTCTTGGGTCCTGTTGATGGCACCTCTTTGGCTGGCATAATCTTAATTTCCTCTGCTTTATCAATTGGTTTGTGGACCCCTTTTTTCTATGCCCCATTACAACACTTTCTTGCTCCAACCATATTTCTTTTTCATCCAGTGTTGTTATCCCTTCATCTTCACATGAGATTTGTCCAGTCCATTGCCCTCAAGGCTGGACTCACTGATTGTGTAGTCTTTTTCTTATCTCATTCCTGTTATCTTTCGACTCTGTTTGTCTTTAACCCTATCAAGACAGGTATGATAGGGGCCCCACCCACCTCTTCCATTTTTGGAAATACTTCCTTACATACACCTACTTTGCCCAGTGACATGTGTATAACCAATCGGTTGCTTAGAATGTCCTCCACATGGTTTTGTCAGCCTCTGTGAAGTGTTTATGAGGGGAACCATTTCTTTTCATGGTAGAACTGAAGTGCTAAAGTAAAACATTATGGAGCTCAAAAAATCAGTTTTTTAGACCCAAATAGCTTAGTTACTAAACCAAATAAATTATAGTGGACTTATGATTTTTTGTTATTTCAAAATGTATATATAAAACCTAAAACAATGATTTTGTTTTACACCCTCCACATGCGGAATTTGACAAGGCTTAACAAATTACAGCAATCAGCAAACAAGTACAAAGTTTGTAAGTAGAAGATATTATTGTTTTCTATACTTTTTTATTTACTGTTCTATGTTTTAAGAACAATAACTGAAATTTAAAAACTTGCTTGTTAATAGTAATAATATATATATATATATATACACACACACACACACACACACACACACACACACACACACACACACACACACATATAATGTATTAGA
>NW_013670702.1:15952-38900 GCF_000517525.1 Limulus polyphemus | reverse complement strand
TAATATATATATATATATACACACACACACACACACACACACACACACACACACACACATATAATGTATTAGAACCAAAATGTGACTGTAATTTACAAACTACTGGTCCACTAGAACAAATCCAAGACAAGTTGTTTTGTAAAGGCCAGTTTTATGTTATTTGGTATAGTAACGTAAGTGCATCTTCTGTGTGTCATTCCAACTTCTGTAATGTTAATCAGACACTACTGAAAGGTCAATAAAAATAAATATATATATATATAATGTTATAATATTTATGCTATTTAGACTAAATGTTTATGGTTTCGTGTTATAATTTGTAATGATTCTAGAACAAAAAAATGTAACTTATATTTATTTCCAAATTATTATGGTGGTAACTAGGTCAGTCAACTCGACCAAACCCATACAGAGACACAATGATGAAAATAACATAAAATATTAAGTTTTTTCTAAACAAAAACATTTGATAATTATCTGGAGGCTATAGAGATTTTGCATGTGAAACTTGAAAATTTTCTGATACATAAAAGTATTTTTAATCTTAAAATCAAATTACTTTGCTTGTTGGATAGTCAACAATTGAAATACCTGAGCAAATAATTAATTAAAAACTCTTAAAACTTAATTAAAGTGTGATATTTTGTGTACAAATGCTTTGTAGTTTTTACTGATAATCTGCAAAATTTTGTGAAAAATACGTGTACATATTAAAAACCTACAGTAGAACTGCTTTATAGAGATAGGGGCTGGGTGGAATCCACCTGCTTGTAGTAAAAGAGTTAACAGAAGTGTCAGTTTTTTAGGTGTTGGTCCATCAGCTCCTTTCTTCTGAGTCATTCTGTTGTGACCCACTTTTCAGCCTTCATCACATGGTTGTTCAGTCGTTGATTACCAGTTTCCCCTATTGCTATTTTTGTGGTGCTATCTCAACTATTCGATATTAACTATATTAAAAGTTTTTCTTCATTACCCATTCAAGCCAGGTTTTTCTTCTCCTGCCCTCACTACTTTGTTCTGAATTTTCGTTCTTAACTAACTCACTAATCCTACTCCCATTCTTGACTGGGACTCTTACGTGCTCCATTCGAGCCATCGGCTTCATATTCGTCGTACTTTCTTTCTCTGAAGCCATGTTTACTTCTTCTCGCCTGTGGTTACCATCATTTACATATTGGTGCCATCAATGCTTCCTTCACTCTCTTTCACTGTACTTACTTCTTGCTCTATTCAGACTGGCATTCCTTTCTATGATTTCAGCTGCTTGGGGAGGTGATTGTTCTTTCACATATCATCACATCAGATTTGTCAAGTCTCACTCTTACATCTAATTTTTAACTGACCCTTGGATGAGATCTTTCAGGCTGGCATGTGGATAAATCTGCATATATTTGTTTCCCATTGTCTTCATCATCTGGTTGTTTTGTCTCGTTCATGATTTCGTCTCCCTCCAATTGTCATTCTTCAATAAAACTGCATACCCTTTTTAAGAATGGTAAGTACATCTTCTTTTCAACATCCTTTTTATAGGATCCTAACAGGTGTCTGGTGTTAATTCCCAGAGTATGTTTATTTCTCAAAATCTGCATTAGGCCAGTGTTAATGGAAAGCACTCAACTAATCCTCCCTGGCTCTCCCATTGGCCACTGTTGAGATGGAGTGTTCCTCAGGCTTTGGTATTGATATTTACTCAACTGCTCCATCCAGACTGCATCATTCCATGGACTCTCATAAAAAAAAAGCCAGCACTAAGAAAGTGTCTATCCACTTCTTTGGCTTATGCTGGTCAACTTTTAAAAATAGGGTTTTGCAGCCACCTATTCCAGTAAAAGACATTTCTGGTGTCCAGTAGGGATCTAGGTCTCCCCACCACAAATTCTCTCCCCTTTCTTCAAGTGGAGCACAGGAGACCCTTGCCACTTACCAGTTTGTAGTCACTGGGGTGGTGGACCTTGGAGGGTTCCTCATTGGTTGTGCACATCACTGGTGGGAAGTAGGGTGGTGGTGACACTGTGTAGTACAGGTCACTACACTTCTTGGTATGCTAACCACTTGTGTGCAGGTGTTTGGTTGGTCATGATCAAATTCTGCCCATCCCTGTGATGCTTGGGGCTCTTTTGGCTTTCCTTCTGGGTGAAGAGTATATTCTGATTGAAATGTTACACTCCATGGGCTTTCCCTTTGGGTGCTTTCTCAAGGGAGCTCATCTGGGTAAAGTTTTTTTAACCACCCCTCCACTATTTCAGTGCATTATTCTAGCTATTCTATATGAGAGGTGAGGTATTGTTTCAGAAATTAACATTTTCCTTACCTGAAAATGTATTTCTCGTAGATATCTCTGCACTCCTTCCCACCCATCCTCCCCACTTTCAATGCACTTTCTTCTTGCCTCGTCTAGAAATAAAGTTATTTTAATTGCAAGTGCTTAAGGGGATTTACTGTGCAAGGAGGTTATGTTACACTCCTACTGGTGGAGGACTATCGTTGCATGATGATGTCATCATGCATCAGTGCAGTTCACATTAAACACATGATTTTTATGTGGGAGTTAGCTGAAGGCTAGTGGTATACAAATTTCGTAGGCAGATGCACGAGGGATCTAGGTAAGGAAAGTGTTAGTTTCCCTTGGTTGATTAAAAAGTATTTGAGTAATTGAATAAATATCGATACAACACTTAAGGGCCCAACATTGTCATTTTTGCAAAACCTGTACAAAAACTATGCCAAAATCAAGAAATGGATAGCATATTCTCAAGGAGTAATTACATTGTTTTGTATCACATAGAATAATCAATCAAAATTATGATTAAATCATTTAATGTCACAAAAATAATCTACTAGTGTTTTTGATTATTACTAGTCTTAATTATTGTTACTATCCAGTAATTGAAGTATTGCCATTATTATTTTTTATCAGTTGTTTTGTAGTGCCATACAAGTTTAATTATCAGAAATAGAGCCCTAACAAAGTTCAAGTACATTGTTATGAAATATATATTTATGAACCTTAAAAAGATATTTTATTATTTCAGATAGTGCCATTATATTTATTTGTTGTTACACAGAGCTATGCAGTAAGCTATCTGTGCTCTGCTTACAGCTGGTATTGAAACCTAATTTTTAGTGTTATGAATTTGTTTTTATTTAGACATTTAATGTGAGAGTAATTGGTTAGTTAAATGTAATCAGTTAACGAGTCTAATTATTAATAACAAATGCGAAAATAAAAAATTGTTTTGTTGTAGAAACATTAAATTAAAAAGTTTTTTCTATCAAGCAAATAATGCTGAAAGTTGTCTTTGATGAAAATGTATGGTCTTCTATCTTAAATCAATTTAAATATAATTTAAATTTGTTCTTAAAAGTAGAGCATGGCAATTAACCTGACACATTGATATAATCAATTATGTACGAGCATTGATTACTGATCACATCGTTTTGTGTCACATATAATAATCAAAACTTGAAGATAGCTTTGATATACAGAAACTTTGGAAAACTTTCATCAACCACCCACCAAAAAACGCACATCACGTATAATAGTTAAATGAACCCCTTAAATGTCCCGTTACTGTAGCCTATATAATGTGTAAAGTTTAGCATTCTATAATCTCTTATAATGATGGCACACGACGAGACACACATTTGGCATGTAATGGTGTTTGAATACAAGAAGGGAAACAATGCCTTAGTAGCCACAAAGAATATCAAAGAAGTTTATGGAAATGTTTTGAACGTTCATAAGCGTCAACAATGGTTCAGAAAATTTCGTTCAGGTGACTTTGGCCTTAAAAACTGTGATGGCAGGGGCTGACATGTTGGAATTGACATTGAAGCTCTGAAGAAGCTTGTTGAGTCTAACCCAAGACAACAGACTTGTGAAATGGCCTTGAAATGGCATGTCTGTCATGAAACAATACATAAACATTTAAGGAATATGGGAAAACTCCATAAAGAAGGTGTTTGGGTGCCTCATGAACTTTCCAATGATCATCGTTTCCAATGTGTGAACGTTGCATCGTTTCTTCTGGCGCATAATGCGCTTGAACCACTTTTGAACAGATTTGTCACTAGTAAAGATAAATGGATTCTCTATATGAATATTAAATGCCAAAAACAATGGCTCAGTCCTAGACAAAAACCACTTATGACCCCAAACCCTGCACTCCATCCACAGAAAGTGATGCTTTGCATTTGGTAAGACATCAGAGGAGTAATTCATTTCGAACTCCTCAATCCACAGCAAACTGTCAATGCAGAGATCTATAGTCAGCAATTGGAATGTTTAAATCAAGCCCTTCATCAGAAATGCCCTTTACTCATCCATTTGAAGAGGTTTTTTTTTCTCCAAGACAATGCACATCCACATGTGGCACATTTGATGCAACACAAGATTATGGAGTTGGGTTGGGAAGTTCTTCCCCACCCACCATATTCTACAGTGTAACACCATCTTAATTGGAAAACATATGCAAATGTGGAAAGTGTTAAAGAGGACATCAACATGTTTTTTGCTTCAAATCAAGTGATTTATTTAACCAATAGATTAACAACCTGATTGTAAGATGAAAAAGCATCATCGATAACAATGGAGACTATTTTATTTACTAAATGTTTTGTTTTGATAATAAGTTGTTTGGGTTTTTTCATCTAAAAAAAGCAACATTAATTTCTTGACGACCTAATAGTAAATCAAACTACTCATTATAAAATTTTATCCTCTGACTAACTTAAAATATAAATTATTTATAATTATATTTTATGTTAATCTAAAGCTCCAAACTATTTTATGCTGAACCTTAACAACTAATCAAGAATTAATAGTAAACTGAAAAACAAATTTTTGTGAGTGTGATACTAATGGATTATGCTAAAAAAACTTAAATTAATTGAGAATAACAATAAAAAAGCTAATGACAATATTTCAATTATTAAATAGTTAGAATAATCAAAACTGGTAATAATTAGAAACACAAGTTGATTATATAATTGATTTAATCATATTTTAAATTAATCGATTATTATATGAAGATAGCTTTGATATACGGAAACATCTGTTAGCTGAGTTCTTGCACAGATCTTGAAATATAATGTTCATAAATGGAAACATCAGCTCACATAGATACATAGCTCTTGAAAGTTGAATTGTTCAAAACTTGAAAATAGCATTGGTAACTGGACCAATTGTTGGTTGAGATGTTGCAAAAGAAATATCTGCTGAAGCTTTTTGCCAGACACTAATACATATATACAGAAAACCTACCTTTACAGGACAATACACACAATGGGATTCTTTCAGAACCAAAAGTCGCAAAATGAACCTCATTGCTATTTTAGTCCATCACTTCACAAAGATTGCAGGATAGAATTAAACAACCTGTACCCATATCCATAAGAACTAAGAGTGTGAAAGTAAAGAATTTACCATTTCGCTCCTGTAAAAGAAAAGTTCTGCCACCAAAATGTGAATCAGCGATTGGCCAGCATTTACTAGTGAACCCGACTTCACTTTCAAGATCTACATAAGCCAATGTTTCCATTTATGAATGTTATATTTTAAGATCTGTGAAAGAACTCAGCTAACAGATGTTTCCGTATATCACAGCTATTTCCAAGTTTTGTACAAAGAAAAACCTTTTCAAGTATTTCCAACAACAATACACTAAGACTCAGATTGAAGAACTCTTAAACTGTCTACCGTCTTTCAAAAGACATGCATCCCAATACGAGTCGTACTAAAATTTATTAGTAATTGCATTGCAAGATCCCGAGAGAAACAATTGAATGTACATTTTTGAATGATGAAATCTAGAAAAACCAAAAACAATATTTTAAAGTAAAAGTTCATTATTGCAACCTGTAGTCAAAAATTAGAAAATTTCTTTCATTTTTTGACATGATTCGCTTTTGCCACTATAATTCCAAAATTGATGAACGAATGGAAAAACCAGACAAAAACAAAACACGATCGTAACATAAACATTCTTACTGAGAAAGGTTTCAGTGGTTCATTGAATGACTAAAGAGCACATTATTAATCTTTCAGACTACCGCCTCTCTGAAGCAGAAGAATTTGTACTTAGACATGGTCTAGAGTTCTGTGTACCTACTAACAATATCCAGAGAGAGAGAAGATTTTTGCAGAAGTTGAAGTTTTATATGCTCAATTTACTAAACATAAACCAGTATCGGACGAAGAGCTAAGTTCGTTAAAGGCCAGACTACATGATTTAGCACATGCTTACTGTGGCACACCTGTCGACCTTACCAACTTCTATATGCATAGAGAACATTTTCAGACAATAAAATCTATGCTCGAATAAAAGTATTCTTATCACAAAACCTAACGAAGGTTCTGGTACCACCATTTTGAATAAAACTGATTAAATTGATAAAATATGTGACATTTTAAATGATGAAACAAAATTCAAAAGGCTAGGCACTGTTTCGCAAAAAGATAACATGGCAGAAATTGAAAACAAGTTACAAAAATGCTTATTAGAACTTAACAAATGTTCCTTACCATGTGATATTTATGACAGGATTATGCCCTCAGACTCACAACGTCCCCGCATGTATGGCCTGTCTAAAACGCACAAAAAGATGTACCACTCAGCCCAATTTTGCCTATGATTGGCTCTGCACAACATGAATTAGCATACATTGAGCTGACTCATTTTATAAGCTGTACTATTTCCTATAGATCATTTTCCAGACGGTTCTGCTATGATTAGTGTCTGGCAAAAAGCTTCAGCAGATATTTCTTTTGCAACAACTCAACCAACAATTTGATGACCTAATTTCATTTGTTAGTTTGGTACCATTGCTCTTAATGGTATTTTTGGTTTTATTGCAGTTACATCTCTTAAGATCAGGTCAGTTTATATACATACTTGTAGATTACTTCTACAAGTATTTCAAATTCTTTGAATCTTCCAGAAAGTTGCACAAAATGCTTTTGTTTTGTTAGTGTATTTACTAAAATTATAAAAGTTACTACTTAAATATATTATATATACTTTTATTTGTGAATGGTTTTGTGATGATGTATTGTGTGTGTGTGACTTGGCATTCTTTTAAATTTGATAGTAGGAGTATGGATACAAAGGGCTGGATGTATATGTAATTTGGTTTAGCTGCATCTGTTGACTTTTAAAGAGGTGATCTTGTGCATTTGAATGATTTTCTGGAATTTTTCTTGATCTTCTGCTCCTTGTGAGATATAAAATGTCATCAGCCAAACATCTTATGATACCAAGTTATTTTCATATAATATGTCAAACATATGCATGTTGTCTAAGCAAACTCTTAAGTAAGAGTAACATAAAATTGTGTTTAAAAGGATTTTTTAAATAATGAAGTGTTTTTGATTTTTAATTTTTGAAATAATGATTTGTGTTTAAATATAACAGAAGTGTACTTTTCATAGAGAAAAAATTACAGTTAAAAGCACTTAAACTAAAACTAATGTTAAGTAACAGTATTTGAGATGGTTTTCAATATTTTATGAAAAATACTAATGTAATAGTCTATGTGCTGTATATACATATTTCAGTATACAGAATTAGTTGCATGAGAATGTCTTCCAGATATTTGAGATACTTGTGGTTACAAAAGAAGTATCTACTTAAAGTAAAGGCTAGCTTAGTTGTTATGAATTTTATGTGAACTCCATATGAATTGTTGCTGTAATCTCATTAGTTTTATAAAGTCTTTGTTAGGTGGGATTACTTACATTTTAAAATTATACAATTATCTTAAGCTAAATGTAAATTAATTTTTGTAACTTTAATTTAGCATGTTTTGTATCTTATAATTTATATTATTCTTTATCATATGATCATTTACTTACAAAATTGAAAGGAAAAGAGGTATCTACACATACATCTTTTTATTAAGGTCTGTTGGAGATAAAATACTGACAAGGCAAAGATATTTGAATGTTATTTTGTTGTAGCATATATTATAATTTGTGCTTATTTATCAGCATTGTGAGCATCATATCTCCAATGTTTTTCAGTTATATTGGGTACCGAAGGTTCTCCTTATGAGAATGGTCTATTCAAGCTAGCTATTCAGATTCCAGATCGGTAAGTACTCATAATGCTGGTAGGTTAAAGTGTAAGTGCTTCTGATCAAATTAGTAAGTTCTATATAATACATTGTATTTTTGAATATAAAGTGTGCAAGCATGTACATGTTGTACATTTTATGAACAGAAAGTTGTGTTGGGATGAATTACTGTATAATAAAGTTTAAAAATATTCTTACAAAGGATGATTAATAGTATTAAGAAAATTGTAAAATTTTTTGTGATTAGTCTTGAAATTACTACCGATGACGGTATTGTACCATCACATAATATTACTGTACTAGATTAGGCTTAGGCTTAACAAACTTGCTTTTCATGGTTATGCAGATCATCTCAGTACTATGAAGATAAGTTGTTGGTTACTGGAATGCCTTGTATATACATTGTAAGAATAATATTTTTCTACATGATTATGTGATGAAAGTAAACTTTTTTTGAAAAAACATGAATGTATTGTCCAATTTGTAAAGTTCCCATCAGATGATATGGAAAAGCTTTTCCAATACATTGTTGAACAATAAGTACATGTGCAATCTTTTTATCCCTTTTATAATTTTGTTTTTATTTGTGATACATGTATAATGTTATTTTGAAAGTTCAAGTAAAGAAGCATTTATACATACTCCTGTAATGTTATGATTACCACCTGTAATATCAATTGGCATTTCACACTTGGCAGTAGTGTTGGAAGAGTTACAGATTGCTAACTCTTTGGTATCCTTACTGTTTTGAGAACATTGATTTCTGTTTTCTTGGAAATTGTTCTGTGACTATAATTTTCTAATATGTGAGATAATGAAAGTGTGAGGATGTTCTGAGCTTGATTGGTTGTGCTTGTGGGACACAACTGTGACATAGATGTAGAAGTTTTGGTGTTCTTTTTTTTAGGGAAATTAATTTTTACAGTTTAGAAATTGTGTGTGTGCGTGCATTACTTATCAGTCTTTATAATATACAGCTACAGTTCAAATCATCTATCATTTTCATGATTTTATTGTATATTTTGCTATGCTGTGATTTCAGTTTGTTATTTCATTCTGCAGTTTATCCATACACCTTCTGCATTAATCGTTTCATCTTTTGTTATATAATAATAAAGTGTGTACACTTCAATTTGCTTCAAAGTTAGTCTATCATCCTTTATCATAGGATCCTCAATTGGATGCTGATTACATCATATGATTAATTAAAAATTATTTTCTGAAATTATGAAACATTTATTAAATTTTTATCCCTCCTAAAAAACTTAGTTTCAGCTTTAGGTCTGCATAAGGTAGACACTACAAGCTCTATCCATCCAACATAGACCTGGTATTTAAATTAGATAATTGAGATATCTGCATATGTAAAGTTTTAAAATGTAATAGAGATATTATTTGACTAGTTTCTCCAAGAGACATAAAGTATTAGTAGGACTCTAGGTACACTTATTGTCTACCGCTGTAGTGAGTGTGTAGATATATTTTCTTCCATAGCAGACATTATCTCTTTTTCACTTGTACAAGCCAAAAGTTTTCAATATTTTTGTGGTTGGCTCCCAGATCCTATTATAATAATTAGTTTTTGCATGCATTTTAGGTATAATTTTAGACTGGTTAAGGAAGAAACTAACTACTAAATCATCTTTGAAGCTAAGACAGGTTGTTTCTTATTATAATTTGGCAAAATTACTGCTTAAAAATTTTAATAAGTCTGTGGAAATAATAGAAAGACAAGCACAATACTTTTTTTTTCCAGTTATTAAACTAGTTGAATCAAGCTAGCTGGAAAAATGAAATCCCTTTGTGTATATAATACCAAAACCAATTACTAATGGATAAAGAAGGATGCCAAGGTTTTCAAGGGTATGAAGTATATTGGTAACACAGAGGATGCTGAGTTATTATGAAAATATATATGTATAATGTATGGGTAAATTTTTTTAAGGCTATTAGAAGTAATTTTCTTTCCCTGATGAGATTTATTCTACACTTTTTGAAGAAGCTGAGAAGAGTATTGTGGTGCATTCAATATGTACTAGACATTAGGGAAAACTGATGCCTGTTTAAAAAAAAGAAGAGCATCGGGAAATAGCCTGATTTTTGTGATTGGGAGAAGTACCTTTGTGGATTTGATACTACTAACTTTTAATATAGTGTGTATATCTTCATGAAATTTGGCAGACTTTCAGTAAATATTAGAAGTCTTTCACATACAAAAAATCATATTTTTTGTGAAGTATTTTTAATAAATTAAAAAATATTTCTCCACGAATATATTGAGTATTTGTTTTGAATAGTCCATGTGTAAAGTAATTTTCATGTTAAAATTATAAATACTTTTCCTCATCTCAAAAATCTCAAATTTCCGTTGTGTAACCCCTAATACCTCCTAAATGCATTTCCAACGTTTTTCTTCAATAAAACTTTATAATTTATCTGTTATTTTCTCTACCCTATCTCAAAATGGAATCGGTCAATTCAACAGACTCATAACCACCAAAAAATTGAAATAAATCTAAATTACCCTTTTTTTTCTTCCTAGAATGACTTCAAATTGTAACATGAAACTACATTTGTTTATCCTAAGTAGCTCTATGTTCTTAACAGTGTACATCTATTTATAATTAAATTTTATTGTTTTATTGCCCTTTGAACCATGTCTAACTGCTATTTATGCCATTATAACTTGTAAATCACTTGGGGAATGTGTAGCTCACATTACGCTAATGGAATACATTTACCATGAGCTGCTCATGTGCATGACTCATCAACCATTTTAATTATATTATAATTATACTTATTTTACCTAATCTGGTCTTAAATAACTTAAGAAGATACCTATTTTTACATTTTAGTTACTTTTATAATTATACATAAAGAATAAACATGAAAAACAAGAAATAAAATATGTAACCAATATTCTTATTTTTTATGTCGATTGACAAAGAGAGTTAACCCTAATTTGTTTATACCAATGGTAATAATGTTTATTGAATTAAATAATGCACCAAAGAATATAGTCTCATTACATGCAAAAAGTACACAAATTTTTCTGACTTTCTAACTATGCGACAAGAGCAGTTACAAATTCATCCAAGCTAGTTGTTAACTTTCTCACGGAAACTATGTTGGTACTCTGAGTGACACTGACATTTAATCAATCAGAACATAACATTATACAATACTTAATTTGTGAGATGAAAACCTTGACTTTCTATTGGTTATAGGTAACATAATTAAACGTAAGAGAGAACTAATAACAAATTCTGAAAGAGAGGATGTGATGGGGGGGGGGAATCTGATTTTCTGTTCTGTAGCTCTGTAACCTAACAGAATTGAAGAATAACAATTATGAACAGTGGTGATTTTATAGAAAGTTATTTATGTTTAATTTTGTACTTTTTTGAGGGGTGGTGGATAAAATAAGGAAGATGACTGTTAAAAGAAAATGTGTCACATGGGTCACACTAGGGGTAATTCAGGATTTTTTAAAATGTTGCCTTGTAGAATTAAGAACTTAAAACTTATATATTATTAAAATATGGATTATTAGCTAAGCTTTTATGCTATTCTAATTGGTATAACAGAAAGTAGTTTAATAAAATTATGAAAGTAAGGTACTAAAACCTTGTGTCATGCGTAGTAAAGGATACCCAAAGGTTCTTTGGAATATGTATTTTTAAGTTGGAAGAACCAGGCAGTTTTAGTAAATTGGCAGGAATGTGACAAATCTATTTCTTATCAAGAAGAAATATAGTGAAGCACTTAAAATATGAAAATTCAGAAGGGACTTGTTTTGTATGAGAAATGCCTTGGTAGTGTGAATATATGCTTGAAACCATAAACTATTAAAGGTAATAAAAAATGCTAATAGAGCTCACTTTTGGGATTTATTTAAATTGAATTTAAGTTACAATGGTTATTATAACATTCTATAACTTTATGATGTTCATTGAGGTGCACCTGTTGCCCATGAGCAAAATTGTACCATTGATTAAGAAAATTGTAAAAAATAAACTTCCAGTCCTTTTTCCACACTTTTTCTTTTATATTTCAGAGCTGAAATTTATTCAGTAGTAGAATTTCATTTACTTAAATTTTATACATAACAATTTTTAAAAAAATAGTTTATTTTGGTTTAGGGTTGATATCAGTGTGTTCCAAATGCAAACGTTAGTGTTCGTGAATTTCCTGAATTCTTTCCAAGTATAATATCACCAGAAGGAAAATTGAAGTAGTTTCGAGCAAAACAGCACCAATTTGAACTTTGTAAGTTCACTACAGGTTTATTTTTATTGATTTTACCCATCCACTGTTTGACAACCTCAGTTGTCATGATGGTTATGTAAATTGTCAATATCAGCTTCAAATAGTTATAGGCTAGTGTTCAAAATACACAATTAAATCTCTTCTTTTTTTTTTCTGTTCTTTTCAACTATATAAACAAATTAATATAAAATAGGTTTAAGTCTTATTGAATGTATATTAAATGAAACCTTCTGATTAACAATAAAAAAAGTTGACTTATCATTTTGGTATGATAATAGTTGTTTTTATTGTATGTCAATGGTCATAAACACAAAGAAACTAGGAGTGTTTTTTCAAAAACCAAAAAACAGAACTTAAAGTTTGATAAAATAAACTTTATTGAAAAGCTTTACAAGTTTCTTAAAGTACTTCACTAAAAAATATGATATTTTGCTTCACAGAAGTTACATGATCTGAGAAGGCTCTCTGAAGTTTTGAACAATTTCTTTTAATACCTTTTCTTTTTTGGCAATACAGTAAAACAAATCATAGGATGTGGTTGAATCAGCCCCTCTGAGTGAATATGGAATAAAACTCGATTCCTATTGTAAAAGATTTGAGTTGTGATAAAAGGCTTAAAATTTTTGGACTTGTTTTAACTGGACTGTAAGATAAGTGGTGAATTGATTCATGTTTTTAAAATTATTAGGACATGAATAATATTCCTGAAGAATATTAGTTTGGGTGATTTGTAAGTCTCCTCGTGAACGTATATATAACCTATTAAAGCCTATAGTTTCAAAGTGGCACTATTTTTGTGAAAAAAATTACCTATATTCTCTATTTTTCAAACAGTCTAAACTACACTTATGTATTTTTATACTTACATAAAAATGTGTTAAAAAACAGGATGTGGGAGAAAATAAAGAAGTTCCAAACTGTAATGGAAACAAACCTATAACGATAACCTGATAAATTAGTTTATAAATAATATTGTAATTTTATGAGTGGTTAGGTTAGAAAGTTTCTAAAAACTTGTATTTTTCTAGAAATGAGACTATAAAAAGCACTTTTTTTTTCTTATGAAATGTATTGGGAGGCATAGATTTGGAAACTTGAGTTGAAGAAGCAATAAGTGTCAGCTTTGTGTTTACCAATCTGTACTTCTTGGTCTGCATGATTATTTCACTGTAAGAATTTTAAATATGTAAAATGATTTTCCTGGTGATGTAAAGTTTGTTACAACTTTAAATTAAACTGTTTTTGAACAGATACAAAGTATGTAGATATGAAGGGCTAAAATAGTTTGCATTGGTTACCTGGATTTTTATTTTGAGTGGGTATAAAAGTGATGTTAACTGACTGATAAGCCTTTGTCACCTTTTTTCGTTTTTCTTATGTTTCGATATCATTGGTCATACAAAAGTTTTAAAAAGTGGAAGTGCAGTTAGGTTAATATTATGGATTTTGATGGGTGTGTAATTTTATTCATTTTGTTTATTAGGAAAAACTATTGTTTAATTGAATATGTGTGTATATATATGTAAGTGTCATTGCAAGAACTTCCATGTATTTCCAATGATTAACTGAAATAATATCTGAAATCTAACCTGTATAAAAGCCAGTATGTGTGATGTCACGCCATGCTTAATTTCTAGAAATGGGAGGAATCATAAAAGCCAAAATGCATTTATCCAGATAGAATAGTTTGACTAATGTCTGCCCATTATGATTTTAGTGACAGGGGTGCAAGGGGACTGTGAGGGGGTGGGGGTGCCATGAAACCTTATAAGTGTAGTGAGTGTAGGTATAACAAGCCTAAAGTAAAGACGTAACATGGATCACCTAGCCTTGAGCTAAGTGAATAAATGTTATCATGGAAGCAAAAGTTTCATTTCAATTTAAACCCTTTTGCTGCATAGTTTAGATATATCCGACTAAACATTTATACCCACTGATTGCAAAAATTTAGATTTACCCCATTGCTATCAAAGAAAAGTTCCCTCTGCTGTGACATGTGGGAATATACCCCGTACTTGAAACAGTAACCAAATCTGCATGTGTGCTACCATCTGTGTTCTAAGCCATGAAACTTGGATGTTTATATGCCTCGTCACAAATTTTCCAACTTTTCAGGAACACTTGTAGAATCTATACAAAGACAGCTTCTTTATATCTTGGAAATTGTTATCTAAATAATTTGTTTCATATCTTGTAATGATTTTGGCCTCTTATTGATTTAGTTATACCTATATTTATGCCATTGACTGAAGAACACTTTTCTTCTAATTTTCTTCATTATTTTTCAATATCCAGTACGGTTTTTAAGGAATGTTACTGTCAGATATAGAAAATACAGCTTCTCTCAGTACTGAAAAATTAATACAAAGGGTCAAATTTTTTTTTAGGTGGATAATTGACACTTTCTGGTAATCAACCTGAAAATTAATTGCACAGTGAAAAAAAATTTAAATCATTTCTGAATTAAACCATTCTATATATATTAGAAGTTGTTAATCTAACAGATTTTTACCACTAATTGTTCTATAAATGTGCCTTATTCCCTTTGTCACTCTGTGGAGAATGCTTTCATTGTCCTTTTTCTGTAATGCTCAACAATATATATTCCATCTCTTAGCAACAAAACTATTATGGGATATTAGACAGTAGTTTTTAAGTGTTATGGGATGTTATACAGTAGTTTTTAAGTGTTATGGGATGTTATACAGTAGTTTTTAAGTGTTATGGGATGTTATACACTAGTTTTTTAAGTATTATGGGATGTTATACACTAGTTTTTTAAGTATTGTGGAATGTTATACAGTAGTTTTTTACGTGTTATGGGATGTTATACAGTATTTTTTTAAAGTATTATGGGATGTTATACAGTAGTTTTTAAGTATTATGGGATATTATACAGTAGTTTTTAAGTATTATGGGATGTTATACACTAGTTTTTTAAGTATTATGGGATGTTATACACTAGTTTTTTTAAGTATTATGGGATGTTATACACTAGTTTTTTAAGTATTGTGGAATGTTATACAGTAGTTTTTTACGTGTTATGGGATGTTATACAGTAGTTTTTAAGTATTATGGGATATTATACAGTAGTTTTTAAGTATTATGGGATGTTATACACTAGTTTTTTAAGTATTATGGGATGTTATACACTAGTTTTTTTAAGTATTATGG
This sequence comes from Limulus polyphemus, assembly GCF_000517525.1. Lineage (NCBI taxonomy): Eukaryota > Metazoa > Arthropoda > Merostomata > Xiphosura > Limulidae > Limulus > Limulus polyphemus. The sequence goes on along the minus strand of NW_013670702.1, from coordinate 23,384 downwards.
GATGTTATACTCTCAAACACTTTCACTCTCCTTTTGTGGCAATAATTGACAATATGTATCGATATTAAGGAACAAAACTATTATGGGGTGTTGTATAGTGATTTAACTACTATGGGTTGTTATACAGCAGTTTTCAACAGTTATGGGATGTTGTAGTGTTTGTTGTCATTATAGGATGTTACACAGTGGTTTTTAAACTATTATGGGATGTTACACAGTAGTTTTTAATTATCATGGGATGTTATAGTGTTTTAATTATTATGAGATATTATAGAGCAGTGATTCCCAACCCTTTCACCACCAAGGACCCCCTTTATTTTTTTATTTTTTTTCCACAAGGACCGTATGTTTTCTACCTAACAAAATGTTTTCATTAACTAATAATAAACTCATTTTCCCATTTTTCACTATCAGATAAAAGGTGTATAACTGAGTGTGCAATTAAAGAAATAGCAGTATTAGAAAATTTTTTAACCCTCTTGCCCTGGGTATCCTGCACTGCACATGACACAAGGTTTTAGTGTCTTACATTCAAAAGTTTATTAAACTACTATTTGTTTATACTATACCAGTTAGTATAGCATGAAATTTTAGCTAATAATCCATATTTTAATAGTATATAAGTTTTAAGATCTTAATTCTACAAGGCAATTGTTAAAAAAATCCTGAATTTCCCCTAGCGTGTCTCACGTGACACATTTTCTTCTAACTATAAAATTATCATTGCTCAGACAAACCATAATTTTTATAGCCTACACTTTTTTTTGGTTACAGAGCTATCAAATAGAAAATCAGACCCCTCCTGCCACATCCTCTCTTTCAGGATTTGTTAATAGTTCTGTCTTATGTTTAGTTATATATATGACCTATAAGGAATAGAAAGTTAAGGTTTTCATCTATCAACTGACATATTTTATATCATTGTGTTCTGAACACAGAATAGTCAATTTCACTTCCAATTCAACTTTGTTTCCCATGGGAATCACAGTGGCTAGCTTGGATGCATTTGTAACGGCTTGTGTTGCGTAGTTAGAAAGCCAGAAAAGTTGTGATAGTTAGAGGAAATTGTCTGATTTTTGCATATTATTAGTTTGTTCTTTGGTGCATTATTTAATTAAATACAAATTATTTAATGTACTACTACTGTTAGTATAAAAAAAAAAACGTTTAGAATGATGAAAATAAGTGTTTGTTTTATTATAGCATAATAACATTCTAAATAAGGATGTTATTTCTTCACAAATATGTTCTATTTAATATTCATGGAATAATAATATAATAAAACATTTTCATGAGGTATGCACGTGGCTCGGGGGTATTGTAATTCCACAACATAACATGAGCTTCACATTCTTCAAGTGATTTACAACTTATAATGGTGCAAATAGTAGTTAAACACATTTCAAAGAGCAACCAAACAATAAAATTTAATTACAAATAAATGTATAATGTTACAAGTTTAAAGCTACTTAGGATGAATGAAGATTGTTTCATGTTACAATTTTGTCATTCTAGAAAGAAAAAGAGGGTAATTTAGATTTATTTTGATTTTTTTTTGGGTGGATACAAGGTTATAGGGTTATAGTAGAGAAAATAACAAATAAAATATAATGTTTTACTGAAAAAAAAACATTTGAAACCTAATTAGGAGGTTTTAGAGATTATACAAATGAAATTTGATATTTTTGAGATGAAGAAAAGTATTTTTAATCTTAACATGAAAATCACTTTGCACATGCACTATTAAAAACAAATACTCTATATATTCACAGACAAATCTTTTTAGGTTAAGAATAATACTTTACTGAAAGACCACCACACCTGTATTGAGAGAGTTAACTTGCTTCTCTCACTGAATGGAGTACAAACAAGTAATAACTTCTGTCAACCCCTGATGGGTACCACGACCGCTATCTCTACTTTTAACAGTTATTTGGAAATTGGCATGCAGTTTTCAATATCTGGTAGATGTAACTGCCTGCAGTATTTTTGGCTTCTTACAATTTTTTCTTAGCTAAATATGTTATAGTTAGAGAGACAGTTAATTTGTATTTAGGTCTTTTATATTTTTGTTAATTATGTGTTATTTATGTTTTATAATGCATAATTGAAAGGTTTAAACATTTTCTCAAGGCATAAGATCTTACGTGAAGGGAAAATAAATTTTCCAAGGGTTGTGCATCTCTGCTGAAGATATTGTAATTACAAGTTGTGGGCACTGTTGATTTGTGCTGACATAAGTAATAAATTGTAAAGAACAGGAAAACATTAAAAATTAGCTATATGTGAAAAGGAAAAGACCTGAAATTATGAATATAACCAAAAGATCTTTTAATATATTTTATAACAAATTGAAAGGTATGTAAATTTTGTTTCTATTCCTTCATTTTAAACATTTCATTGCATTGTATGTTGATCATAATATCTACAGTTAGTGATATGGTAGAGAAAATGAAAAAATATAGACATTTACCTTAAAGAAATTGATATTCATTTATGAGGTTCTAGATTTTATAAAATGAAATATGAAAACTATAAGATGAAGAAAAGTATTTTTATACTTAAAATGAAAATCACCTTGTATTGGAACCATTAAAAGTTTGAGTGCAAGTAACTACAAGAGATAAATAACATATTTGTAATAGAAATACTTACTTAATGTCATTCTTTGCATACAAGATACTTATAATCTTTAACAAAATCTTGCCAGTTTTCGTGAGGATAAGCTAAGAAATCTCAGAGTTACAGTAGGTATTGTTGCATAAGTGATATTCCTATACAGGCCCCTATAAATTGTAGGTGCCTGTGTCGAAAGGGTTAATTGGCTTTCATTATAATACAATAAAATAATTTCCTTAGCTGATTGAGATGCAATTGGTAGTAGCAACTTTGAATCTGTACACCACATAATTCAAAAGCTGTTGTAAGTACAAGCTTCCATTACACTTAAATCAGTAAATTAAAACCTCTTTCTATTCTTTATAAATAATGTTATAGCAAATGTCAAAGAATTGCTGATATTTTTTGAAAGTGTAATATAAATGCATGGTATGCGGGTTAGACTTTGTTTTATATTTAAAGTAAAACAAGGTGATTGGAGGCTATAAAATTATTTCTTACAAATATCAATATGTTTGTAATTTGTATTAAAACTCAAATAGGGGCTGAAAGATCATCAAAGTTGTGAAATTCAGAACAAACTATGTCATATGTAATACAAAAAAGTAAAATTTAGAATTTATTTAAATACTTTCTCTTGAAATCAAGAAATTAAACCTTATGTTAAAATTTGATTTATTAATTGTGTTTAATGTCAAGTTTATTATCATACATTAATGATAATGTTATTATTTCAATTTTAAATGTAACTTTTTAGAAAAATGGTCAAACCATTGCATTTTTTACCCACCAGTATCCAGAGGGTTACTGTGGACTGTGGCAATCTATAACATCCTTCATATGTAGTAAACTCCATGAGCACTAGCATTTCAACAAAGGCCCATTCATTTTCTTGGCACTGCTTTGTTCACTCGTGTTTTTTCCTGAATAAATATGGAATTTTGCACTCATTATTTTAAACTTTCAGTACCATTCTTAGTGTAGTCTTTCACCCATTTGTTTTCTTGATCATAAAAAAGGAAGATTCCAAATTTTAAAGGTTTTGGTTAGAAATTGGATTCAGATTTTCCTAAATTTGATTTTTACTTTCAATCAAATTTTCAGTTTTTTTTTATCTTCTGTTCCAGTGTCTCTGTGATGTGTGTGTGTGTGTGTATATATATATATGCACTACTACTTCTCACTGTTTTAATTCAACGTACAAGTTTCAATATGCACTCTTCACTTTCATCATAACACTTGTGATCTAGGCTTAGGTACTATGGATGCACCAGACCAACTTTTATGATAAAAGAAATACATAGTTTTGTGGATCATCTGGATTATGAATTAATGTTCCCACTTTTCTAAAGTCTGAGATCCTGACATTCCTCAGTGGGTCATCCACTACTTCAAGGTAACTGGAGGCATTTTGATGGTCAGTAATGTTACTGCCATTGTGCCCCAGATGATTGATTTCATTCTGATCTCAGATCCAGAATTTACAGTTCCTTCCTTTCTTACTTCAGCTGAGCCTTCCCTATCTTTATAGACAAAGTTGATCGAATGTTTGCACACCTTCATCCTTTGCTGCTTGGATTATATAGGTATGCATCATTTGTTTTTTGCTGAATCTCAGGCTACGTTGTTGCATAAGCCCCAATCACTTGAATATCTTTATTTTTCAGCTTGGGGATTTCTTTGTGCTTCTTTTCTTCTCTGTTATTGTCAATCTACTCATCTTTGTCTATTACTTACTCAACTTCTTTGCTATCTGTCAACACTTCATCTTATTTTTGAGGCTATACATCATGGCCCTCACAGCTTTACTGGGAAAACTTGACATTTCTGTTTTCAAGATACAGTGGTCCTGATACCAAGACTCTCATCTCCTTATTTTGCTGCATGAGAGACTGCTCTTGAGTCCCTTGTTTCTCTCAGACATGCCCATATGCATTCCCTTAAGTAGAAATTGACTGATTAATGCAGTATTTCTAAAGGTCCACTGTCTTGTCTCTTGCTCATTCTTTTCTTCTCTTACTATTGTGTGGTGTGATTCTGGGCTCCTGCTCCATTTCTAGTCTTCAAGACATTAGCTGTTCAATGAGTATGGCAGAACCTTCTTGTTCATCTATCTGGTCTTCTTATCATGATCCATTCAGATACCTACTCTGTTGTTTCTTCCATCCACTGTCAGAGAGATACTATCCTTGTTTTCCTTGCTCTAGATTTTCTCTCTTGAGCTCATGACCATAGACCACCACATTCAATTGTTGGTGAAGTAAGTCTTTGGAGCTTAGACACTGGTGGCAGAATGACCATCTTGCTCAGACAGATCATTCCCACATCCTCTGGTGTTCAATGGAGTTTCTGCCTTACTAACTCCCCTCAACACCTAACTTTCACTCTTTTGGTCTCCAGTCTCAGACTCTACCACTCTAAAAGTAAATGCTCTGAAACCAGATTGGTTCAATCTATTTTTAAATGTCTATTCTCTTGTATGACTTCTTTCCATCTCTATTTCCAGTTACAGGACAGTTTTATACATGGTCTTCTGGCTCTTCTTTGGCCTCCTTGGACATTCTCCCTTTCTTTCTCTGATTTTTTACAAATCTCTTCTGATCCTCTTTTATCAGTCGTCATTCTCTTCCAGACTTGAGCCTTTGTTTAGTTCTTGGGTCTATCACATGTCTCATATTAGACAACTGTTCCCTGTACTATCTTTCCTTAGGGCATATTTTCTTCTCCTTTTGACTTGTAGGAGCTATTTATCTGACACTTTTGCCTTGGACACCTCCAACACACTTTACGTAGAAACAGGTTAATATTATTCCTTGATGCTCCTTCCTTCTGAAAACTTGGGCTGCTCAGGTAAGTGATTAAATGTTTTATCCAATCATTCTTCCTTCCACTTCTTCCCTGTACAATCATTCCCACCCTGCTTGTCTCCTCTGTTCTTTTCATATATTTTTTATTGCTATTTCACTTAAACTGCCCCCTTTCAAGATAGTCGTCACTGTATTCTCTTGCCTCTGGATTCTTCATCTACTAGTAACTTACCTCCTTTTATTTTGACTGATTGGGTTATATACCTCATTCTGCTGGTTTATTCTTCTATATGCAGTGACACTTTTTGTCACTTATGTATCTGCACCCATCAAGTTCATCACCTCACTGCTTCTTTTGCCTTTAGCCATTGGTGTTCCCTGGATGAGATCTTGCAGACAGGAAGGTGTGGATGGCCTCTGACACCTTTGTGTCTATGTCTTACACTATGTCTCAGTTTCCTCCTGTCTTTACAGTCACTATTCTTCAGTCCTAGGCTTTAAGTAAGTGCATTGTTAATTCTTTCTTTTGTTGTAGGTCCCCAAAACATAATATTTTTGTATATTTATATTATGGAGGTGATGCATCTTGTTATGTGGCTGGTGTTGTGTCACAGGGAGTATTTTCCTCTTCTGATAGCCTCATCAAGTAAGGGGCAGTAGGCAGTGTTCAGCATATCTGCAAGACATCTTTGACAGTATATACCAACCAGACTATACTTTAGGGGGAAGAGACAACACAGGTGTGTGATCCTGCCCTCATATATGGCTAGTGCTTGCTGTAACTATTTGTGGTATCCCAATGCACAGTCTACCAATGTAGAATTTCCTGTTGATGTGATGATTCCTGTTTGATCCAAGTACCTCTCAGGCATCATCCTGCACACAGATTCATATCTCCTGTTTTCTTATCATGGAGTAAAGGAAGAATCTTTGCTTCTCAACTCCCAGGCCATTGGGGAGGTCGATATGGATAGTTCCCCTTCGATTGGTGTAATCCCCCTAGTATGTGTCCAAGTGGATGTATCCTACAATTGCAAATAAGGTTGGGGTGTTACATGGAAGTGTAGTACTGGCCACCCTATTACACTATAAACTAAACCATTCTCTGTGGTTATTCCAGCTTGATGGATCTTGCGTTTTTCTTGGGATGCAGGTCTGGAATAATTCCTTCATGCACCTGCTTATTCTGGTAAATATTTTACAAAAAGTTTCTCTAATACTGTATGACTTGACTTATTGCCCCAGCCACCCTACACTCTCTGTGCTCTGCCCACTGCCTGAAATACAATGATCATTTGAGCAATCTAACATTGTATCCAACTATGTAACACTTCAAAATCATGCACAAGGTTAATTTGAGAGTACCTTTTGTTCCACCACCTTTATTGGGTGAAGAGTATTCCCTACATAAGAAGAATATAGTCTCCCAGTCACCTAGCGGATAAAACACACTGAGTTTTCCCTTTTTGACACTATAATTTCAGAAAAGAACTTCTCAATTTTAATTCATTTATACTGGCCCCTCCACCAAATCATCAAGGTGTAACTCTAGCCTATTTTCCTTTACCTGAAAATGTATTTTCGATAGATACTCACCTCTTCACAGAATATCTCACTTTTTTTTCTCACAGCTGATCTTTTCTTTTGCCTTGTTGCTCCCCAGTAGCATAACAGTATGTCTGCAGACTTACAATGCTAGAAACTTGGTTGCAATACCCATGATGGGCAGAGTACAGATAACCCATGGTGTAGCTTTGTGCTTAACTCTTTTAGCATGGGCTCGGTCCCTGGGACTAACCTCATAACCATTTTGTGCTTGTTATAGTTTTCATGCTATAGCTTTCAAATTGGTAAGCGTATATTAATGAAATTTGGCAGATTATCAGTGAACATTACAATGCTTTCATATGCAAAATATCAAATTTATTTTTTATTAAGTCTTAAGGCTTGTTAAGCAATGTTTTTCTCATGCCTTTTTTTTTCTTTTTGCATGTTGCTTATCCAAC
>NW_013670702.1:14057-14912 GCF_000517525.1 Limulus polyphemus | reverse complement strand
TGGGCAATGCCCTTTTTCAGGTATTACTGACTGAACAGTACAGTAAATCCGTAAACAAAAACATACCTAAATCGAAGGTCACATGACAATGTAACAAATATACGTGTATAACAATGCTTACAAACAGTTGAAACAATGGAAAGTGATAAATATATCTAAACATACATATATGTATACACATATACAAACACATGTATGCACACGTGCACACATATATGAATAGATACATAATTTACTGTATAAAACTTTTTGAGAAAGGAAAAAACAGGAAATATTACAAAAACCTAAACATTCATTTAGCCCATTGGGGTGGAAAGTTCCCAGGTCAAAAGTTATTTTGTTTTCTTGTACTTCAGAGTTATATATATATATTTGTATAATCATATGTGTGTATTTATTTGGGTGTATCTGTGTGTATATATGTATAGATATGTGTGTGTGCGTGCTTGTATGTGTGTGTATATATAATATGTGTGTGTTATCACTTTCTATTGTTTCAATCGTTTGTAAGCATTGTTATACACGTATGTTTGTTACATTGTAATGTCACGCGACTTTTGATTTAGAATGTTTTCATTTACAGATTTAATGTTCAGTTAGTGATACCTGAAGAAGGGCATTGACCGAAACATTGTATCCACAATTATATATATTAAAAATATATATATTAACTCCTTAGTGGTTTGACCTATAACATATTTCTTTTTAGTATTTTGTAAAATAGTCACATTTCCATTATTATACATTAAATATGTATAAAGATTATTGCTATTTAGAAATAGGTTCTTAAAATGTAGAACAGTAATTAAAGAAGTAAACCAAACAATTATCTCTTCTAGTTACGACCTTTGTACT
>NW_013670702.1:5302-13191 GCF_000517525.1 Limulus polyphemus | reverse complement strand
TGTTCACATTATATGCTAGAATAAGGTGATTGTTAGAGGTAGTTAAAGTAATTGTAGTGTATTGTTCACATTATATGCTAGAATAAGGTGATTGTTAGAGGTAGTTAAAGTAATTGTAGTGTATTGTTCACATTATATGCTAGAATAAGGTGATTGTTAGAGGTAGTTAAAGTAATTGTAGTGTATTGTTCACATTATATGCTAGAATAAGATGATTGTTAGAGGTAGTTAAAGTAATTGTAGTGTATTGTTCACATTATATGCTAGAATAAGATGATTGTTAGAGGTAGTTAAAGTAATTGTAGTGTATTGTTCACATTATATGCTAGAATAAGATGATTGTTAGAGGTAGTTAAAGTAATTGTAGTGTATTGTTCACATTATATGCTAGAATAAGATGATTGTTAGAGGTAGTTAAAGTAATTGTAGTGTATTGTGCCAAAGCAGACAAGACTTGAATAATGCTAGTTGAATAATTGTAGCTTTTATTTTTTGCTATGCAGTAATTTTATAATTACAAAATTTTCTTTTATGTTTTAGTATAAAGATGTATGTTGTGTTTTTTTGAAGTAAAATAGATTTAAATTGAAATAATACCACTGAGTGAGGTATACAGTGTATTACTAAATGCAATATTAAACTTGTTTTTTTTTTCTTTTCACTCAAAACCATATGTATACTTAGAAAATTTTACCATAAACACACGTTTAATTATGTATGAGTCTAAGTGAACTGATTTAATGTTTTTCAATATATATATGTTATTTTATCTTTTCTTGATGTGCATAGATATCCATTTGAGCCTCCTAAGGTGCAATTTATGACTCCAATTTATCATCCAAACATAGACAATGAAGGCAGAATTTGTCTGGATGCCTTACAGATGCCTCCAAAGGTGATTTGTTAGTTTTGTTTCACATGCTAAAGAATGTACTGAAATGTAGTATAATTTGCAAGAACAAGTGTTTGTTGAGAGAATAGTCTTCTATTCTTAAAACCTACATGGTTTATTAACCCTATCTGCACGGGCATCTTTACTGCGCGTGTCATGAGGTATTTAGTGACTTACCTAGTGAATTAGTTGATTATGCCTATATCTGAAAATGAAATTTGTAAATATTAGAAACAAACAAAGAAATTAAGTTACTGACTAAGATCATAATAAATGTTACTGCAGCCTAGTTTAGAAATTTTTAAGGGTGCTTGTAGCAATGCAGTTTATGTGGTACATGTTGGATGAATCTGAGGAGCTTATTAATAAGTATAAAACATTGATAAGGGCATTTAAGCAAAGGGGTCTTAGCTTGATTTTGTCAGGGATACTGCCTAGAATAAATTGTGGGAATGAGATACTAAGTAGGTCACTAGGATTTAATGCCAGGCTTAGATTAATATGTAGGGATGATCAAATAGGCTGGTTAGATTTGTGGGATAATTTTATTTCGAAAATTAATCTCTTTGGAATGTATGGCTTATAATTAAACAAGGCATGGCGAGGATGTTAACAAGGGCTATTAAATCAGCTGTAGTGCTAGGTTTAAACTAGGGCTAGACAGAGATAAGGGCTATGATATTAGTAAAATAGGAAATATAATCAACAGGAAAACATGTACAACAGGCATAAAACATGAACACATTTTAAAATCTATGATTAATTGTTACTGTTGTAATGCTAGGAATATTAGAAATAAAATTGAGTTCAAAGTAGTTGGGGAAATTGAGGATTTTGATATTATGGGTATCATTGAGACTTCATTGGATTTGAACAATTTTGATGAAATTTTTTTTAAATACTAGGTTACAGATTTACTAGAGATAAAGTATTGAAAAAAGTGGGAGGAGTAGCTTTATATGTGAGGAGTGAATTGCATCCTATTAAAGGAAAATAGCACTGATATTGAGTCAGTTTAGGTTAATGTTAGTGGATATATAGGGAAAGTCTTGTAATTGTGACTTGTTATAGACCACCAGGCCAGAATGTGAAAGTGAATGAGACACTGTATAATAAGATCAGAATGGTAGCTGCAAAAGATGTTATTATGGGAGATTTTAATTTGGGGGTATTGATTGGGAAAATTGAGTCTGACAGTGAGGGGGATAGGTTTTTGGAAATTGTTCAGGATTCTTTTATACACCAACTGATGATGGAACCTACAAGAGAGGAAACAATATTAGATTTCATATTACCGCCTGGTGTGAATATGATAGACAGAGTTGTGGTTGGTGAGCATTTAAATACAAACAACCATTGCACTGCAAGGTTTGGGATATTACTACATGTAGAATTGAAGAAGAAGAATAGTATCCTGATTCCAAACTTCAGGAAAGCCAATTTTGATGAAATGAGACATGATCTGGCTTCTGTAGATTGAACTAAATAGTTGGAAGAGGATCTTGAACAGATGTAGGAAGCATTTAGGGAAAAATTGATATGCATACAGAACATACATGTTCCCTTCAGACAAAAAAAAAAGAGCAATGGAGTGGAATAAGCCAGTATGGTTTAGTAGAGGTTTAAGAGATCATATTAGGGATAAACATAATAAATTCAAGAAATTTAAACTTACTGGAAATAAGAAGGACTTGGAAGACTATAGGAAACCAAGAAAGCTGGTTAAAAAAGGAAGTTAAAAGGGCAAAACTGTATATGAAAGATTGTTGACTGTGAGAGTTATATCAAACAATAAGGAATTATTTAGGTATATGATAGTGGGGTGCTGATATCAGAAGATTATGAGATGGGGGGGTGAATGTTATTAAATTGTATAGAAAATTGGCTGGAGAGTAGAAAGCAGAGATTAGTAAGAAATGGATTTAGATCTAACTAAATCACAGTTACAAGCGATGTGCCTCATGGCTCTGTGCTGGGTCCTCCGCTGTTTGTGATTTATATTAATGGTATTGACTTTGGAATGACTAACAAAAGTTTGCAGGTGACATTAAGCTTTTTGGGGTGGCTAAATATCAAGGATGCTGGAGATTTAGATCCTTTGATGCATTGTTTAATTATCAAAAATGTAAGGTGATGCATGTATGTTTCACATTTCAAATTATTTTTACAAATTAAATGGAATACATTGAATACTATGGTTCAAGAAAAATATCTTGGTGTTGTGATAGAAAAAATCACTTAACCCTATTGCCACAGGTATCTTTTACTGGGCATGACAGAGTTTTTGTGTTTTAAATTCAAAATTTTATTAAACTACTTTTTGTTTATGTTATATTAATTAGTTTAGCATAAAATGTTAGCTAATAATCTCTATTTTAATACTATATAAGTTTTAAGTTATTAATTTTATGAGGCAATAAATAAAACTCATAAATTTTCCCTAGTGTGATCCTTGTAAAACATTTTCTCTTAGCATGTCATGTACCCCATTTTATCCACCACCCCTCGAAAAAGTAAGAAATTAAACATAAATTACTCTCTATAAAATTTTCATTGTTTGGATAAACCATAATTTTAAGTATTTAACTTTGTTTGGTTATAGACCTATCGAATAGAAAATCAGACCTCTCCTGCCACACCTATCTCTTTCAGAATTCGTTAATAGTTCTGTCTTATCTTTAATTTATATTACCCATAACCAATAGACAGTCAAGGTTTGTATCTGTCAAATGATGTATAAGGTTGTGTTCTCAATGGTTAAATGTCAATTTCACTCAGAGTACCAACATCGTTTCTATGGTTAAGTTAACGACTAGCTTGGACGAATTTGTAATGGCTCTTGTTGCATAGTTAGAAAGCCAGAAAATGTTGAGAGGTAAGGGAATTTGTTTACTTTTGTATGTTATTAGTCTATATTCTTTGGTGCATTATTTAATTAATAAAAACTATTAAGTGCATTACTGCCATTAGTATAAACAAATTAGGGTTAACTCTCTTTGTCAATTGACAGCAACAAAAAAGAAGATTGGTTAAGTATTTTATTTATTGTTTTTCATGTTTATTTGGTATGCATAATTATACAAGTAACTAAAATGTAAAATAGGAATCCTTTTAGGTTTGTTAAGATTAGGTAAAATAAATAACAGTAATATAATATAAATGCTTCATGAGTCACACATGCGAGCAGCTCGTGGGTAATGTAATTCATTAGCGTAACATTACATTAGCATTACAACTTATATTTAGTAGCTCATGGTGAATGTAATCCATTAGCGTAATGTGAGCTACACATTCCCCAAGTGATTTACAAGTTATAATGACGTGAATAGTAGTTAGACACGGTTCAAAGGGCAATGAAACAATACAACTTAATTATAAATAGATGTATACTGTTACAAACTTAGAGCTACTTAGGACAAATAAATGTAGTTTCATGTTACAATTTGAAGTCATTCTAGAAGGTAAAAATGGATAATTATGGTGGTTGTAGTTAGGAACTAGAAGGAACATCCTTGATGAGCTAATAAACTTTTTTTTTGTCCCTTTAAAATTTATTAATTTATTTATAAAAGGAAAGATTAAACATTTATCATTTCTTCAATATAACCTTTAACTACATAAATAAATGTGGATGCAACAGATATTATTAATATTGTTTAATTTTTTATTAGAAGTTATAATGAAGTGAATACTTAGACCTTCAATTGGTTATTAGGTTATGAATACTAAAGTATTATTACTCCTTTTTTTTAGGAAAAGTATATCATGATTATTGAATACTAGTTGGCTTGTTGGAACTTACATTGAGATATTTAATTTCGTTTTTAATAGGGTTATTTTCCCATTGAATTTTGCAGATTAGATATTTAAGAATTATTTTATTTGACAAAATAAGTTTTGAACAAATTTAAAATTGTTTATTAAAGTCTGAAAACAGAGGGCATACTTGAATCTTCAACTTGCACAACAACACATACAGATTTTTATCACTGGCCCATGCTAACTTTTTTCCTAGGAGGTTAGGGATTTTTCATATATGGTTAATGGTGTAACAGGCCAGTAAAAACACCATATGGGAAAAATACAGTTTTCAGATTCAGGTAATAAAACTACAATGATGAAACATTATTATATTTTGTTAGCTGAATTCTCAATCTTTTCTGGATTTAGGTTAAGCCTTTAACGACCAGATCCTTACATTGTAGGGATCTAACATCACTATCATTATATTTTGTTCCAAAAATAAAACTAATTGATTAAATTGTTCGAAATTTGACAAGAACATTTCTAAGAGTATGTAGTTTCAGAAAAATATTTAATTTTGATTTTTTTCTACTATTTGTAATAAAAATTTGTTATTTAATGTATTTATTTGCACTCGAACTCTGAATAGTTCACATGCAAGGTGATTTTCATTTTGAGTATCAAATTACTATTTATTATCTTACAGGGTTAAGTGCCCATTTTCAGTATGGTATAAGAAGGTTTTGTATTGGAGTAATGCACTATCACCAAGTAAATTGTGTTTCATGGACAAGTGGAAGCTTTAAAGATAATGAGCTTTTCCGAAAAAACTCTGACATCATACAGTGATCCTGGTTACACACACAACTAATACACTAGAACCTCGACATTAAAGGCCACTTCTGACTGAATCTAAATACCTTCTATATCAAGTTGCCCTTAATATAAAAAGTGGCTATGCAAAGCTGGATTCTATATTGACCATACTAAGTTTATGCATTTTAAGGGCCCCCATCAGTCATAAAGTTTTGTTAGTCTCTTTCCATTTTGTATTTCACTTGAGTTTCTCTTGGGCACTGTCCTGAAGTTTCTACAGTGAAAGGTTTTTCTTCTGCACTTCCTCCAGCTCTTGTAAACCTACATTTGGGATGTCACTTTTCAAGATCTTAAGAAGCTTGATATCTTTCTTGCTCTTCTTTCCTTCAGCTCTTGTAGTGACTTCAAATGCCTCAGCAGTCTTCTTTCTGTCTAGTTCCTCCAAACTTCTACCACCTGGTATGCTCCCAATCACCAAGTCATATGTATTGGTGCCTTCACACACTTGGCCTCCAGGTCTCCCACATAGTATGGAGTGTCCGCCTGTATTCTTGCTATGGGGAAACATTCTCACTGTTCCAGTAATTAGCACACACAGGCATACCTTGCCTGTCTTCAGGTCATCAGATAGTAAACTGGTTCTCACTGCTGCACAACTGCATCCAGTGTCTCGTAGGACCTTCACTTTCTTATTCTTGACATAGCCTTCACCTACTGGCATGTTGTGATTTGCTGTCACCCTACAATGTTTGTCACATGCTCCAATCACTACCTTGTGGTAAATGTGATGAGTTGTCTCCATTCTGTATTCTCAGGCAGAAGCACCCATGGTGACAGTCGCTTATCTTTTGCTTCTTGTTAGCACCATCTTTATGTGTAGCTCTAGTTGTTTTATGTTGAGATTTCTGCTGCTGCTTATTAGTGACAGGCTGCACTTTCTTGCAGTATGCCACACTTTATAACAAGCGTAACATCTTTTTGCTTTCTGTTGAGATTTCTGCTGTTGCTTGCTGGTGACAGACTTGCACTCCCTCGAAATGTGCCCCATTTCATAACAAGCATAGCATCTCTTCTCCTTTCTGTCTGTTGATTTCTTGTTACCTTTTGTTGTATCCTGTTTCAGGTCAGCCATCCCTGGTTTCAGCTTTAATTGGTTATTTTTAGACTTTTCCGTTATACTTCCTCTATGGGCTTTCAAACACTGTTCTGCCAGCTTGATCATCTTGTCCACGTCTTTTGGTGCTCTCTCCTTTAGGAACAGTGATATGTCAGTTGAGCATGTGAGCATGAACTGTTCACATATTAGATCTGCCAGTCCATCAAACTATTTTCCCATGTCAGTCAATCTTGTGAAATATTGATTTAGAAGTGACACAAACTGAAATACAGTTTCTCAAGTGTTAGGTTTAACTTCTCTGAACTCGTAGCATTTCAGCAAGGCCACTTTTAACTTGTCATAGACACATCATACTTGCATACTTTTCCTGTGAGAAATGGGTTGAGACAGTGGGCTCTTGCCTTTTTTCCATTTTTGACTTTTGGCAAATATTTCATTGTCATTCTTGGGTCCTTCATTTTTCTGTTGGGTGAGCTTTGCCATCTTAATTTGTGCTCTTATACTCTCAATTTGCAGTTTCACCTCGATCTCCTTTTCATCTTTCTCAATTTGTGCTCTGATTCTCTCTCTTTCCAGTCTCTCTTTTCTCTCATTTTCTTCTTTTAAATTCTTCTCTTCTCTGCCTTTTCTCTCTCTCCAGTTCTTGTTGTTGTTTAACAAATTCTCGTAGTTCACTACCTTTTAACCCAAGGTGCTCGCATCTTTCAATACATTAATTAAAATCTGTTGACATGGTTATACAGCAGGTTTGTAATCTCTACACTATTTACA
Source organism: Limulus polyphemus (assembly GCF_000517525.1). NCBI lineage: Eukaryota > Metazoa > Arthropoda > Merostomata > Xiphosura > Limulidae > Limulus > Limulus polyphemus. The sequence goes on along the minus strand of NW_013670702.1, from coordinate 5,851 downwards.
CCACCACTACAATTGTGCATATATATAGGCCTACTTATTTCCACTGTTCTTCACATCATCTTCTACTGCCATTTACCACTGTACAATCCTGGCTGCATTGCCAAATGTTGAAGTTTTTATATGGGCCAGATTCTTTATAGTAGGTGTCTGTGGCTCATTGGCAAATAATTTGAACAATAAACAGACAGCACTCAATCCACTTGTTTTAAAATAATATATTCAAAACTAGTCAAACATATGTACAAACATTCTTTATACTATATGATATCACAGTTTTATTTAAAACTAAATAATTCTTTTTTCTTGTAAAAAGTCCACACAGGCTGATTCAATTACTTTAGAATCCTATTGACAAGACAAATTATTTTTACTATCTCTGTTGTCACAATACAGCTGTGAAACACACTATAGAAATCACCCATTAAGGCTAATCACTCGCATGCTGGCTGACTTCATCTTTTCTTTCACTAACATTTTTTTTTTCATTTGACTTGGGCTCACTTGGTCACCTATATATATATATACTACACACACACACACACACACACA
>NW_013670702.1:0-5216 GCF_000517525.1 Limulus polyphemus | reverse complement strand
CTATTATTTTCCTTTATTGTTAAATTCTTCTTAAAAACCTTTTAATTGTATTTCAAACGTTTTGTTTTTTTTCAGTAAAACTTTATAGTTTATCTGTTATTTTCTCTACCCTATGTCAAAATGGCATCAGTCAATTCGACTGACCTCGTAACCACCAAAATAAATCTAAATTACCTTTTTTTTTCTTCCTAGAATGACTTCAAATTGTAACATGAAACTACATTTGTTTATCCTAAGTAGCTCTAAGTTCTTAACAGTGTACATCTATTTATGATTAAATTTTATTGCCCTTTGAACCATGTCTAACTATTATCCACACCTTTATAAGCTGTAAATCACTCGGGGAACATGCAGCTCACATTACACTAATGAATTACATTACCCATGAGCTGCTCGCATGTGTGACTCGTGAAACATTTATATTATAATATGATTATTATTTATTTTACCTAATGTTAACTAACCTAAAAGGATCCTTATTTTTACATTTTAGTTACTTTTATAAGTTTACATAAAGAATAAACATCAAAAACAAGAAATGAAATACTTAATCAATCTTCATTTTTCTTGCCGTCGGGTTTTGAAGAGAGTTAACCCTAATTTTTATAGTAATGAACTTAATTTTTATTGAATTAAATAATGCACCAAAGACTAAACATGCAAAAACTAGACAAATTCCCTTACATCTGAAAATTTTTCTGGCTTTCTAACTATGAGACGAAAGCTGAGAGCCATTACAAATTCATCCAAGCTAGTCATTAACTTTACCATGGGAACGATGTTGGTACTCTGAGTGAAATTGACATTTAACCATTCAGAACATAATGTTATACAATACATCATTTGATAGATGAAGACCTTGTCTTTCTGTTAGTTATAAGTAATATATAATGAAATGTAAGAGAGAACTATCAATGAGTTTTGAAAGAGAGGATGTGGCAGGAGGGGTCTGATTTTGTAGTTGATAGCTCTGTAACCTAATAGAATTTAAGGTTATAAAAATTATGGTTTGTCTAAGAAATAACTATTTTATAGAGAGTAATTTATGTTTAATTTTATACTTTTTTGAGGGGTGGTGGATAAATAGAGATAATGATATGCTAAGAGAAAATGTGTCATGTGGGTCACACTGGTGGAAATTCAGAATTTTTTTAAATATTGCCTTGTATAATTAAGAACTTAAAACTTATATACTGTATACTATTAAAATAGAGATTATTAGCTAAGATTTTATGCTATTCTAATTGGTATAACGTAAACAAAGAGTAGTTAAATAAAATTTCGAATGTAAGACACTAAAACCTTGTGTCATGCGCAGTAAGAGATACCCATGGTGATAGGGTTAAACTGCATACACAGTGCATGACTCGTACAGAGCTACATAATGAAACTTGTCATAACTATCTTTTATTGGTATTATTATAAAAAAATTTGTGCGTCCATGTGTTACTAATAAAGTATTTGCTGCTATTTATTTCTTCATATCTAGGGAAAGTGGAAACCATCATTAACCATCTATAGTTTACTGATGTCCATCCAAGTACTTATGAATGAACCTAACACAGATGATCCCTTGATGGGTGACATTGTATGTAAAGTATATACTTTGTTTGCTTGAATAACACATACTTTTTTTTTTAACCATTAGCATTGAAGTCAATGTTTACTAAGTATATATACATCAAAGGCATTGTAAGCTATAATATCCAAGTCTGTTTTACATAGTTCCATTTAAAAAAATTTATTATGTACTAGGCATTCTACAAAGTCATTATACCCCTTATCATTTGTACAGAGCTTTCACTGATTTTGGAAACTATGATAATTAGATAATGTGGAATTAAAGAATGAATTTTTATTTATATATAAAGCCTAAAGTTTTTCAAAAAAGTTTGTGTCTTTAGTTCTGAAGTTTTATTATTATTTTCTTTTATTGAATATTCTAATTAGTTTGTACATTAGAAAGTGCTTTTATTTTTAACACTTTGATATTCAGAATGTAAAATGAATGTGCATTTTTAAATAGAATAGTCCTGAATACAAATAAAAATCTTTTGAAGGTAAAATCCTGACAATGTAGTGATAGAAATCTCTTTATCATAATTTTGGATTTGTCTTTTAAGATGTTGAGTTCAGACCTTAGATTTCTGCAGAAATGTGCAACATCTTTTATTGATTTCTGCATTTTTCATCAGAAAGTTGGTTTTAGGCCTCAGACTTTTAAAAGTGAGATCATTGCTTTTAGTTCACAAAAAAGTTCATCTATAGTTTGAACAAAATTGTGAAGCTCTTTTTCTCATCATGATGGTTTCAAGATTACAGAGCTCTCATTCTGTGCTTTGAGAAGGATCTTGAAATGTTGATTGTTCAGTGGGTTAAAGTTCACTATATGTTATGCTACTTTTGTGAGTTTCCACTTTTGAAGCTTTGATGTTCCTTGATTCATTCTTCTAGTCTTCTGACTGTTGAACCTATATACTCTTGTTTGCAACTCAAATGTTCAAAACCATAGGAATTATGTAAACATTTGATTTGACTTTTGAATGGAACAAGTTTTTAATATGCATGGGGATCTAAAAAAAACATAGTTAAGTTTAATTTGCTGATAGTCTGTATTATTCAGTTGCATTATCTACCTTCTATAATTAAAGAAAACCAAATTAAAATAGTTGTGTAGGAAGCTTATAGTATTATTAATACCAGAGAAGTGTTGAATCAAGAACTGTTCAAAGCTAAGAAATATTTCTGGAAGAATGCTTACCCACCAAACCTGGTCGACAAAGTGATAAACACTCCAATGGATAGACTGTACCATCCTCCACTGGTGACTTATAATGTACCCAAAAATAAGTTGGCATTAGTATTATGCTATATAGGATATGTGTCATTCATGATAAGAAAAAAAAAATCAAGAAACTTATTAACAGAACCTCCCTGCAAATTAAACAAAAAAGCTTGTTAATAAGAGGACGACAAGAAATTAGGTGAACTGTGTTGAATCTAAGTTGTGTTAATGTTACATTATTATATTTCAATATGCTTATGTCAGTTATTGAAAAAAAGCAATAAATCTTCATTCAACATCCATTGAAGTAATATATGCCATAAATCACACAATAAGTGTTTCATTTAATCTTTTATTCGGTCTGCAACATAACTAAAATCATCCACAAGTTTATGAGATGTCAAATACATACTGGCATCTTTTATTGCAAAGTCAGGTTTTTGCTCATGAGCACGTACATGGCACACACATCATATTATATAGACAGTATCTGTGTAAACCTATTTGCTCGTGTTTAGCTCACTGCATTAAGATATGTGATTAACAAAAAGTTTTCAAAATAATTTGTGGCTTAATGTATTGGACATTCAGCACTTCCAAAGCAAACATGAGCCATTGTGTATGGCATCAGTCTAAGGGCAGTTTTATTCATGCTAGTCCTAGGTCTATTTGTTTGAAGCAAGGAATTCTTTCAAATTCTAGGAATCCTACTAAAACAGGCTTCACATATCAAAACAGCTATAGCAAAATTATAATGATGCATACTACTACATGTATATTATAATGCAAATAAGGATCTTTAATGAATGAATAATAATACTTAATAAAATAATTTAATACATTTGAGTATTGAATATAATGTGTGTGTGTGTGACTGCCATAACTCTAAGAGGAAAGAACCTAGAAATCTGAAATTTTGCACCCATACTAAATGGATCCTTAGGGTCTGCACCTAGGTATTATTACTTATTCATGTGTGTGCGCATCTTTTTAATGGGGCAAGCTCGCAAAAAACCACATAGAAAAGAGGTGGTTCCTTATATAACAACTTCTAATATATAGAAAAGCCAGTGTGTTTTGGAAACAAGCGTTCGAACAATGGCTTTTATGTTATGTTGCTTAGCAACAAAAGTATATAGGTTATATTATCATGCTAAAAAAGGGGTAAGTATACACACATTATCAAATTAATATCCTGAGCGAAGCCGGTTATTTTCGCTAGTATAATATAATATAATGTGTTTGTTGTACCCCAACCTGCCTGCTGAGATCTGGATTGAGCAAAATGCGCCATCGGTACTCCATTCACGTAGTATGAAATAATACTATCACTAATTTATTACCACTAACATAGTGACAGTGTTTTACCACTGACATAGTAAAGTGACATAGTAATACTATCTCTAGTATTTTATCATTGACATAGTGTGAAGTGATACTACCACTAGTGTTTTACCACTGACATAATGTGAAGTGATACTACTACTACTAGTGTCTTACTGCTGACATAGTGTGAAGTGATACTATCACTAGTGTTTTACCACTGACATGGTGTGAAGTGATAAGACTTCCTGTGTTTTACCACTGACGCAGTAAAATTATGCTACCATCAGTATTTTACGACTAACGTAGTGTGAAGTGATACTACCACCAGTGTTTTACCACTGACGTAGTGTGAGGTGATACTACTACAACTATTTTGCCACTTACGAAGTGAAGTGATACTAACACCAGTTTTACCACTGACGTAGTGTGAAGTGATACTACTACCAATGTTTTACCCCTGACATAGTGTGAAGTGATATTACTACCAGTGTTTTACCACTAACATGGTGTGAAGTGATACTACCACTAGTGTTTACCACTGACATATTATAAAGTGATACTAGTACCAGTGTTTTTCCGCTAACATACTGTGAAGTGATACTACTACTACTAATGTTTTACCACTGACTTAGTACAAAGTGATACTTTCACTAGTGTATTACCACTTACATGTTGTAAAGTGGTACTACTACCAGTGTTTTACCACTCACATAGTGTGAAGTGATAATAGTACCAGTGTTTTATCACTGACACAGTGAAGTGATACTACCACTAGTGTTTTTACCACTGGCATGGTATGAAGTGAAACTACTACCAGTGTTTTACCACGGACGCAGTAAAGTGATACTACCATCCATATTTTACGACTAACATAGTGTGAAGTGATACTACTACCAGTGTTTTCTCATTGGCACAGTGAAATGATACTTTCACTAGTGTATTACCACCACTGACGTAGTGTGAAGGGATACCATTACCAGTGTTTTACCACTGATTAATTAAAGTATCCCGTACTTTCTAATACATAATTACTTTTACATCAAAATCAACTATCATGGTTCGTCGATGTATATTTGGATATTACAATTTTTGTTTATTTTATAGT
>NW_013670701.1:70526-72516 GCF_000517525.1 Limulus polyphemus | reverse complement strand
GATTCTGTTGACTGGCGAAAGCGGGATTCCCAAATTCTGCGAAATTTGCGGCTGACTTATTCCACCATCTGCTTGACCAACTATCTTTCCTCTAACAAAATCTGACAATTCGAGAGAACCTTGAGTTCTAGGCACATTGTAGCACAAGATAATTAGAGTGCGGACCATTTTCATTTATATAGTGCTCTGTGAACACAAATAAGTTAGCATAAATCAGTTAAATGACGAAAAATTAGGTGTGTATTTACTTGTGACCACACAGTGTATATATACAGCACTGGAAGTTATAGCTTGAAACCCAAGTTTAACTTCAATAGAATATTGGCTCTGGTTATGGTTATGGTGATGGCTGCAAGTTGTGCTAGAAAGTTGAGAACTAATACCCTTCAAAGGTGGTTAAAGAGGTATGTTAAGGCTATGGCTTCCCCTATTCCTGAATCCAGTTGAATGAGAATGGTAAATCACGTGTGTAGCGCTATGATATATAAGTGCATCATGAGTTTTCTCCCTTTTAAAGTGATATAGAATATTTTACACAATTTTGGTTACTTAGTTTCCGCACTGTCATGACCGCAACACCTTGTCCAGAAAGTCTTTAACAATGCCATGTTCTAGTTGCGTCTTTTCTTTGTTCTCTTTCTTGGTATTCTGGCAAATCATTCATCTTTGAGCTTCTGTTTTACCCAGAACCCAAGATAATTATTTGGAGAAATGAAATATCTTGCTTAATTAACAAATTGGGCCATAGGGATAAGGCGCCTGATGAGGCGATGACCATGAGTACAATTTGAATTTGGATAATCATAAGTATAATTGAATCAAAGTATATATATAATTTAATTGTAAAGTGTAGGTTTTGTAGCTTGTAGCACACTAAAACGAAGGCCTACTTATGACTTTAAGCTGACAGAAATGGATAAATGAAAGAAAAAAAGGTTCTGTACTTTTATTCAGACAACTCAGAGATTATGGGGTCATGTCCCATTAAACCCCTTAGACTTGCCGATGGTTGACTTTAAGTAAAAGCCGACTAATTTTCTCACAAGGTAATGCCGTCCTCTGGCCAAACAAAATGAATTTACATGCTCAATTAAAGTATGTTTTTAGCTTTGTTTTTGCTAGATGATCGACGAGGACGGCTTGCTTTTTGGCGGTTGGTGTGTTTTGTTCTTCAGAAGTCAATCTCTAGAGAAGGAACCCTGCGGGGTTATACACTCTCTAGTAGAAAGGGCCATTCCAATGTCTGCATATGTCCACACATTGATTTTTCAGTTTTATTTATAGAACAAAGGTTTTGTCCACTTTTTCAATGTTGTCCAAACTTTTATTGTACACATAAAAGAATCTCAGTCCATTTATCTCAAATAGAATCCCACCCCTTCATTTTGGGGTGAAACTGCTGTTATTTGCAAGCCTATCTATCTTTCACTTGCGACTTGTCGTTACCTGCAAGATAAGTGTGGTATTTTAATATACGGTACATTTCAATCTTCTTCAAGTATTATAATATTTACTGGCGTATAGCCCGTCAAAAATGACAGGGCATGTACTACCACCCCACCCCATAGTATATCCTAACTTTACATTTCATAGCTAACTGAAATAAATAAATTTTACGAAATTAAGCTTGGTCAACAAAGAGGCATAAAAGTGCAGTCAAGACAATCAAACGTAGGTAAATTCCTTTGTGAGCCAATCAAAACTAAGATCATTTATCAAATGAATTCGTGGCGTATTCATGGGATAATTATTGGTAAAAATCATTTAGATTAACAACTTATAATATATAGAAAAGCCAGTGCATTTTGGTAACACTACGTTCCAACAATGGATATTATACCATGTTGCTTAGCAACAAAAGTACAACTCAGTATTGTTGTTAGTCTATCTATGTACTGAAAGTATTGTTAGGACAGCGGAAGTCACGTGACTCTGATAACACGTAATGAGTTCTAGAAAGATCGGGGAACATCACCAATAATCCAGTATT
>NW_013670701.1:48594-69402 GCF_000517525.1 Limulus polyphemus | reverse complement strand
ATAGGACAATTCCCGATGGAGCAGATGAACCTCACGTGAAGCAGAAGTCAACGAGATGGAGACCACTATGGAAGAAGATACGTCCTGTAAAATTAAGAGACTTTGTTGAATTTTAATTTTGTGTTTGTAAATTCTGTACATTTAATTAAGTTATTTTTAATATTCTATTGGTTTAATTTAAGTGTCTATTGTTCGGGCCAATCACGCACTGCTTTCACCTTGTCAGGATCAGTTCGCACACCATGCTCACTTGCAATGTGACCCAAGTAAAGCACCTCTTTCTGGAACAAGTGGCATTTCTTGGGATGGAGTTTGAGGTTTGATGCTTTCAAACACTTGAATACTTCTTCTAGCCAGGAGAATTGTCAGGTCTAGGAGAAGTCTTCATTTGGATGTTAGCTTTTCGCTGACGCTGTGAAGGTCCATGACTTTTATCTTTTTTACAGCTGATGACTTAGGAAGAAGAACCACTGATTTCTGGCACACTCATAATGACTTTATAAGCATAAGTGAAGCATGGACGACTGAGGATTGTCATTGTGGTGTGGTGTCTGGTGAGTCTGAGAGTGAATAGGATAGTCAATATAGACCTTCCAGAGCTTTGCCAGCTAGAGTAACCCAACTACAGTTTGTAACGAATTTATTATTATTTATTTACTTTTAATATGAACGTTGTTTGAATTGAATTTGTATTTAGAAATAACCATGACTTTTATTATCAGATATGTGTTGTGTACAACGAATTTTAACGTCAACATTTGTTTCGAATAAGTTTATATTTGAGGGCGTGTTTAGCTTACCGTGTTAGTTATGTATGACGAAATTTCCGCCAATTCTTCAAGGTTCTAGAATATTCGAGAACACAAGAATCAAAGATACATCCACTTCCATAACCAGTTAAGTACAGCTCAGTATTGTTGAGAAAATCCTATAAAAGGTGACGCACCAAAAAGCAATAGAGAACAGAGAAGAGACAAGTCTACTATGAAACTGGTATAACCGTGTAAGCTATAAACTGTGATTTTGCCTACCCTTATCAATTGGAAAATATACGACATTTGACCAGGAACAGTTATAAATTTCGAACATCAGTGAATTCTTATCAAATATTAATATCTGTCCAAAAATATTACTGATTTCTCATCGGATATTAGTGGTTTTATGAAAATATTATCTTACTTCAACAGTCCAACAACTCAGTGCCTGACAAAGCTAGCTAGCTTCCCGCCAATTATATGTACGTACAACTCGCTGGATATCAAGGAGACTTTGAACTAGGAAGACGATTTTAGGCTATTTGTAAATTAGTGAAATTTCTGTGGTTACTTGGTTTGTAATAATTAATCATAATAGTGGCTATTGTAAATTATAGTGTTGTATATATATATTAAAACGTATTTGTGTCAAAAACAAAAATGGTGTGAATCAATCTTGTTGGCAAATAGCGCAAATAAAATATCGGCATATTTCTAAACACTAAATTCAGGGTACAATTCAACTATCAAAAGTTAAGTTATTTAACGTGGCTTTGGATTATTTCAAATTCTCAATATATAACAAGTTACAAAAGCATTGAGAAGAAACTTGGAGGTGTCATTGGTAGGCATTGTCTGCTAACAGGACCAAATGATGAAGTAGGTGAACCATGGAGCAGTGATGAGCAGCAACCTTGCATCACAGAGGAGTCTGGAATTGTGCAGAGCCTATGAATGAGCTTCTTACAGCAATTCATTGCTCTGTTGCTCTGAACCATGGTTTGACTACTCGAATGAGAGTCAGAGTTCCTGAGAGTGCTTATAAGGGAGAGGTTCTGGTTATGATAACAGTTCCCTGTGAGTGAGACAAAGTAGGTCACCTCTCCCAAAAATTCAAGGGTACAGTGAATGAGGACTTAGATCATTTCCTTAAGTGTTTCAGGCACGTAAAATGGTTGGACTCCAGAACAAATTATGCAATGCCTGGTACTGAGTTTAAATGACCTGCCTTTAGACTTTATCAAGAGCTTAAGTGAGACAGTCATTACAGAGTTGTGTGTTAGAGGTTTGAACCAGTAAAAAAATAGAGCAATCCATCAGGCTGAGTTCAAAGCTTGGAAGAGGAATACTATGAAAAAATTGACCACATTTATGAATGATTTGTGCTGCTTGCATGATAAGGCATGCTCTGCAATGGTTTCAGTAGATCATGACGATATCCTTGTAGATAAGCTCATGGAAGGCTACCCAGTAAAACAATGCAGCATCCCTTAGTGTGAAAAACCTACTCACCTTTAGGAAGACAGTTTTTGTGGTGATACAATATGAACTAGTCACAAGAGAGGGGCAAGCCTGTAGAAGCAGGTCATTGAATTCACTTGCCAGATAGTGGTTGAGGAGTAAGTGGGCTGAGGCTTATCCATTGGTCAGTATGTCTGCACAGTCTGTGGCTGATGTGCTGGTTGTATCGGGGTGCAGATACATCTTTATGTAGGAAGAAACATGTGGTGTTAGGGTTTGATAAAGGCTGGTGATATATTCGGCAGGAAAATAGAACACCTGGATCTAATAGATGTAATGCCTCGTGTATGAACAATTTGCACAACTGAAGATATGGTTAAGATTTTGAAAATTCACCTGAAATGGCATTGCAGTGGTGATATATGTATATAGGAATATATACATGTATAACTAAGTACATAAATGTTTGTGATCCCACATGCATGTTAAACATTAAATGAAGTCATTCATATGTGTTATAACACAAATGGATCAATTTCACAAAAAACACAACTATTAAGTCACATATGAATTGAAACACAAAATTTAATCTGAATATTAAGACCTTGTGATACATGGATAACTATGATTATTGACCTGTATGGCATTAGTTTAAGATACAGTGCGTCTATTATTTTCTTTAATATTAGTTAGAGAACGTTTAAGTTTCAACATTTATGTATTTGGCAGGTGGTGAAGATTGTACAGTGGCCCACCTCTGGAAATCGAACGAAATCATTTGTATATACATTTTGTCATCACAAGGTGGGCTGAAGCTTATCCATTTGTCGATATGTCTGCAGAGTGTGTGGCTGATGTGGTGGTTAAGCACTGAATACCTAATTTGAAGCATATGAAGAGATCAATATGTATCAGAGAACTAGCTTCAACAACAAACTGCTCTCAGAATTGTGTTAAGTGTTGGGTGTGGTGAAGGTGCACATTTCACCTTATTACTCCTAGTTTGTCAATATTTGGCTGAGAAGTCTTGCTCCTGGTAGAAGATATGTATGGCCCTCTACCTATGATAGACATCCCACCATGTTTACAAAATTATGCAGAGTGGTTAACGTCTGCACTAGTTTATGCACATGAGTTTGCACACCAAAAGCTAAGAAAGGCTACCATATGACAGAAGAGATGCTATAATAAGAATGAAAGAATGAATGTACTAAAGTGAGTACGGTTTTGGTACGTGCCAACACCACAGAAGTTTCTTGGCTCCAACTGAATGGAGTCTCATATTGTGTTCTTATGAACTAGTCCATTGATGTGCGAGTTACAACAGTTGGAGAGGTGCACAAAAGCATGTAGTAAACATCGACTCAGTTGCATATGTACATAACTGATGAAACTGATGAACTGGTTTTGCCAAGAGTCAGAACTGTCTAATCAGTTGAGGACGATAAACAACACCCTCTTATCCTACTTTGACTCTGAATTTGAAGAAGAAAGAGCTGAGTGTACTTATCTCGCTGCTCATAACAAATCAGATGAAGAAGTGCTGGATCTAAGCATGAGAGAAAACTCTGATGGATCGTCAAACCACCGATTTCCTGATTTATATGGTTAGGATTAGCCTCAATCAGCAATAGGACAGTAATGTGGTTCAAAAATCAGTGACTGACAGGAAGTAGTAATTCATGCTTTTGAAGCTACTAAGTGATGTTCACGAATACACTACATTGTATGATTTTCACCAGGAAAATAGGACACCTGGAGCTAGTGAATGTAATGTCTCATGCATGAACAATTTGCACAACTGAAGATATGGCTAAGATTTTGAAAACTCACTTGAAATGGCATTGCAACCCTTGTTTTCCAAGGTATCTGGTGGTAATGTAAGATATGATTTATATATTACATTGTATGATTTCCACTTGATTACAAAGGTAGGACAGTTTGCTAATCATATGACCATCTGTACCAAAAGGGCTTTGTGACACTTACTTCAGGGCTATTGAGTGGTGATTCACTCAGATATTGGATGACATCTACTCAATTAACACAGTTTAAGATGGTTAATGCCTGTAGATGTAATGCCTGGTGCGTCAACAGTTTATGCAACGAAAATCAATAGTTAGTAATTCTAAATTTTGATAGAAAGGGTGTTGCGACCCTTGCTTTCTGAGTTACCAAGCGATTTTTTTTCCGAGGTGAACATTTCATTAGAATCGCTCATCTGATCCAGCTGAATGCTCTACAGAGAATAGATCATTGAGGGAGTTGTGCTTCATCTGAGTGTATGTTGATACATAGTGTATACATACAAATATTAATCCTGATTTACAATAATTGTAGGTGAAAAGTCTTAGTTTAGCTGAACTCTATATGATTATTTATTTTGTAATGTCTGAAAGAAAAATAGGTTGAATTTGACAGCTCATAAATGACAGCGCTTTACAAGACTATGGATATCATGTAGTTACTTCTGAAAGTAACCTGAGAAGGTTACCAAGGTCATTTTTGAAGGAGCCAAAAATAATCTGTTGAAAGCTATTTGCCCATGTGACAACATTCAATGGTGATATATGTATACAGCAATATACAAATATAAATAAATAAATGTGTGTGATTGCACATGCATGTAGAAACATTAAAATCATTTATCAGTGTTATAACACAATCGGATCAATTGCACAAAAAATACAACTATTAAGTCACATATGAATTGAAACAAAGGATTTGATCTGAATATCAATACCTTGTGATATAAGGATAACTGTGATTACTGGCCTGTAAGGTACTGTCTGAAGATACAGTGCATCTATTATTTTCATTAATATTAGTTAGAGAATGTTTCAATTTCAACATTGATATATTCGGCAGATGGTGAATTGTTCATGGAAGGAGAGTCTTATACTATGTCTGAGAGAAAACATAATCCTACCTGTTGTGTTTAGCTAAGATTAGCGCAAAATATTTCTATTGGATTGTACTGAAATATTCATGAGTGGGGGAGGCTATTAATAGTAAATGAAATTCACAGAGAGTAGCTCAGATGCTGTTATAAGTATAAACTTGGTGTACTCAGAGTTTCATTTGTTTGTGATAGAATAATTTCAACTGTGCATATTGAAATATTCAGTAAAGTACATAATGTTTCGAATATTTTAAAATTTGATTCAGTACAAGATGTAATATATATAGTATGAAAATCCAGGCTCTAAATGTATTATGAAGGGGATGGAAAGTAATACCACTGCGATGAAACTTTGAAAAATTACATCTGGCTAGTACTAAATAAAACTGTAAAGAAAATATAATGTAAGGATTAGTGGGTTCTAAAGGTCTGAAGAGTAGGTTAGCATTTATTAACCAGCATCAGTTCATGTATGTAAGATCCAATTCTGCAATCTCATCTGCTTTCCTTTCCTACTAGAACTGTGCACTATTTACTTTAAACTCAGATGATAGACGGGATGGATTTTTTACGGGAATGGAAAGAAGGGGCCTCATGGCTTATAAAGTTTTGGTGAAATGAAAATCCGATGAAGCCTAAATATCGAGAAGTTCACGAATTTAGAGATACATGTTCTATAGGTGATTAGAGTATGAGTACACCTGGATTCTTTAGACGTGTCATTTGACCAAGGTAATCCATGTTTAATTTTATAGGTAGTTTTTAGAAAGGAGTAATGATTGTAACCGGGTAGTTATGATCCATGTTCAAACTAATCAGTTGGCTGATCTTCTGATCAATTGGATTTCACCTGACCTTGCATTTGTATCTGTACTTTTGTTATTTATGATCAAATTCTTGACCATTTTGGCTATATATATATATCTTGTTTTCAAATTAGTGAATTAGAGTTTTCGTTTTATTATGGGCTAAAACTTCCATTTTCGTAAGCTGCTCTGGAATGAGAAACTATGATGATAAAACTTAAGCTCAATATTTCCTATTTGGCAAGGATATGGCTTTCCCTGTCGACCCATTCACCTACACCAATGCCACTACTTTCAATGATGGTGAGGGCCTCCAAAATGAACAATGATTCTACACCCTCAATGGCCTCCAGACCATGGTCATAATGAAGCAGGGAACCATTACCTCTGCAGAAGCTGAATCATCACCAAGCATGAAACCAGTCAGGGGCATCTGAGGATAACAATCTAACAAACGCCCCACACTGCAACAGATCCCGAAATTGAAAAGTCACTGCAAATAAATGACCACCCATTGTGCAGAGGTTATATAACATGAAGGAATATCAGCTACAGCAGAATGTAATGCTTCCATTGTGACTAAATCTTATATAGATGGAAATACTAGATTATAATATGGACGATCCAGCCTGGAGTGGCACTTGTACAGCTAGTATTTATACATGGAAATTGGAAACTAGTACTGGTATCAAATCTGATAAAAACGTTCTCATAAGATATGTAAAAGGCACATCTTCAAATGATAAGAAATAAGTATTAAAATTTTGGCAATCAGATAGCAAAGTGGATATTTAAAGGGTAATGAATATATCTATATACATATAAGCGCGAATGGGTCTGTTCCTTATGCACGGCCACATCTTTAAAGATACAATCTCCAAACTCGGGATACAGATACAATCTTGTGCGAGAAGTAACATGGGCTATGTGGCCACGGTCTCAGAAGGCGTTTTGAGGCCCAAGTGACAAATATAGCAATTTTTGGCAAACAGGACAACCAATTGGTCTCAAATAAAAAAGGACGGATTTTTTGAGTAATATGTGATTAAGAAGGCTATTACTTACGTTCCTTCTCTGTGTGAGGAGCCCCCCAGTGGTACAGCGGTATGTCTGCGGACTTACAACGCTAGAATCCGGGTTTCGATACCCGTGGTGGGCAGAGCACAGATAGCCCTTGTGTAGCTTTGTGCATAATTAAAAACAAACAAACAAACAAACTAATTATTCTATCCATGATCAATTATGTGTTAAAAAGATTTACAAACTTCGTAGAATCTTCATTTGTTCTCCCCCTCTTTCTTCTAAACATACATGCCTACTCTCTAACTCTCCCTAATTAAAAAGAGCTGGTGTTTTCTCTCGAACATATGCACACACTTCCTCAACTAAATAAGCTTGCTTAAGCAATATCTTGTGCTTTGCTTGCGTGTACTCGCATGAATAAGCTATACAATGGCTTTTCCAAAACGTTTGGTATCGGTAAATGTTCACTGACGTTGGGTTGCAACAAGAAGAGAATAAATCAATTATTTATTAAATGGAACGATAAAAGCTAGAATACGCTGCAAACGACATTTGACCACACAGCAAAAATCAGGACATTGAAAAGTAGGTAATTTTGTTATATTTGTTTATTTGAAGTTAAGCACTAAACTACACAATTGGTTGTCTGTGCTCTGCCCACCAGGGGTATCGAAACCCGGTTTCTAGCGTTGTAAGTCCGCAGACATACCGCTGTGTCACTGGGGAGCTTTTGTTTTGGAAAATTGAAATGTGACGAAAAGCACATGGAAGAAGCAAGAGCAATGTAATTTTGCTTTGATTAAAATTGCTTTAGCAAATTTTTATTTTTTCGTACATTGATATTTTTATTGATTTTAATCAAAATATTTAGTTAGGTAAAGAAATCATTTTGATTTTTTTTTCAAAAAATCACGATTAATACGATTGATTTAATCAAAACAACTCACGAAATTTAAATCTATTTTCATCAGAGCAACGCCGGATATTCTGCCAGTATATTATATATTTAACATTTGGTTTGCCTCACTATGGTTTGGCGAGGGTAACTTCATTAATGAAGTGATGAGAGTATTTTTTTTTTCAGGGATAGTTCTTTACCTTTAAAGGCAGCAAAGCATTATTATTGACCAATAAATTAAGTCAATCAAAACTAATCTAAAATATTGTAATATTAAAAATTATGAAATAAATAGCACTCAGCTAAATTACTATTCATACTAAGAGATTCAAATACTTGAAAGTCAAGATGTGAAGTGAACATGAAAAGAAACGAGAGATTTCGGTAAACATAATTAAATTATCTATATTCAAGTCTTTCTACCACCTTACATCACAGGAGGATCAACTTTCCCTAACACTACAAAAAAAGGAAATTAGGTTATAAATATTATGTGATATATATATATATACATCAAGGCAAATAATTAAATAAGATCTCTTAAAAATTTAGTTAAACTAACTGAGATTACAAATAAATGAACTGTATTATACTGACTGACACTAATGACAGAAAACATTGCAAACATGAAGAGACATGCTGACTTGTGAGAGAATAAAGAAAAACACACAGCTTCTTAAGTGCGGTCTTCTTTGATTTGATCCAATAACCAAACAGAGAGAGAGAGAGAGAGACAGTCCAAAATATCTCACCCAGATTGTTTTATCTACTAATTTTTCTGGAATAAGGAACTGGATGTCAGGCACTGATAATGATTTACCACATGTGGGAAGTACAGGACATGGTGGTGTGGTATTCATATACGAGTTTATCCTACAGATAGTTACATCTATCTGTAAAACACAAGTTCCAGAATGCTATTAAGAATACAATTAATACAAGAAACAGCATAGGAAATTCAAACAGATACAAATGTATATATAAAACAAAATCTTTATTCATACAATGTAAATTTGGTCTAATAGCCATCTTTTGATTTACAGCCAAATTTAAATAACTCCTTGGGTAAGAGAGTAGGTAAAAAACAAGTCAATACCCAATGAAAAAATACAACAAAAACACAAAACAAAGATTACACTACTCTGTCAAGTCAAATCAAATCCATAGTGCAGTATCCCACAATCTTTAGAACACCTACATCGACAAATTTTTCCAATACACTTGAGAAGAGCATGACACAGAAATAAGGCCAAGCAAGTATAAACCTTGTGTAAACAAATATTGGAATATATAACCTTTGTCTAAGGTAGAAGAACAGTTCACGTTTATGATCTTCCCACACCTGGCACACGAGGATGTTAAAACTACACACAAAACACTCAGATGAAAAATTTTAAAGGTTTATTTGAGAAAAAGGTATAATTACGGAAGGATAAAATATAATGATGTTTTTAGTCATCACAGCAGCAATAATGCTACTTTATTCAAAGTCCTGGTTAGTGGCAATTTGGTCATCTTTTATTTTATCTCTGTGCTATTTGTGTGAACCTTAGATGAACCGGGTAAATAGGTCTAGCACTAGTCATCTCTGCCTATAATAGGTCGGAAGGCATGGTTGAAGTATAGGATGCTAGCCAGTCATGAAATAAAACGTTGCAACCTGTTTTTTTTTCAAGAAATGACCTACCATAGCTCCATTCAGAAAAAATGATAAACAAGAATGTGTCATCATATTCTTGTGATGTTCCACTGTGATGACTTAATTGTTGCTGCTTTTGTCCCCATATCCATATTGACAAGATGACAAGAAAAGCAAATCTCTTTATAAGTGTTTAGAAGTTAAACTCACAAAGAAAGTATTCTTTTCGGACATATGATATAAGTTGTGCCTGTGCTCTGAGAAAGATGACATTATTGTTTTTTTTATATATAATATCATACTCTCTCACTCTAGCATAGAGATACCTCGAGAACAGATAGATAATTCCGAACTCTCTCTGTGTGCTTTAGAAGTTCCATCCAATGTGATGTGTACTCGTGATGTGTATTTGATATTGTTGTATTATAGAAAGATTGATTTTAATGTGTAAAACTTAAGTTCAGTCTCTTTTCTTCAACTCAGTCAAGTCATATGTTTAGTTTTAGTAACGTGGTTCTCATCCTGTCTGGTCATCCGGGTATTTGTGATTGCTATCCTTACAACAAAAAGAATTAAGGGCCACTTAAATAACATAGCTCCTAAATCAGAAAAAAAAATCATATTTTATTTGATAATCATATATTTGGTTATATAATAACATATACGTCACTGCTCATTTTCTCACTATCTATGTTTCTACATTACAACATAAATTTAAACAATTTATCCATGTGCTGTTAGCAAAAATGTCAGCATCCTAGTAATGCGAAGATTACAGTGGTTAAGGACTGGTCCCCTACTTTTTTTGAAAACGCATTTGTATTTTCTAGGTTTTTCATCCTGTTATTGACGGTTTGTGACAAGATAGCAACACAACTGTTTGTACTGGCTAATACTAGCATGCATTTTGCATGAATAAAATAATATGACGATATGTTCCAGTTTTTGGAGCACACTAGATGAAGCATCAGTATTAACATATTCTTATCGAGACTATTAATTCATCCTGAATACAGATGCCAATTATATTAGAATAGGTAGGGTTTTATCACAAGTACATGGTAGTGTGAAGCATCTGATCACATATATGGTCATTATTTGAATGTCTCTCAGTGCTGATACAGCATGGCAATGAAAGAACTGTTCGCAGTCATATTAATTGGGATGGTAGCCAACTTCTGATGCAATAAGAGGCCCCCAGAACTCTAAGGCAAGGAATAATTCAGAATGTAAGAATTTGAGAACAACAGAGAGTGCTTCACAACATTGTAAACATGGATGCATTTGAATGAAGATGTTGAGCGATAATGTAGACATTGTATAACGTGCAATGTCAAACTAGGGGAACTAGTCCGAAAATAATAGTCCTGTATATAACTGGTTCTCTACCCAAGACTGAAAATTTTATTTATTACATCTTGGTTATTATCGATTACTTCACCAGGTGGCCCGAAGCTTACCCATTGGCTGACACATTAACACATTCCATTGAAGACTTATTGTGTTGCATGATCTCGTCTCAACTGTTTGTGAAGAATCAGCTGAAGAAGGAGCAGTCAGTTTGCTTTTACAATTGTCCGAGACCCCATTGACGAATTCCCAATTTTATGGCTGGGATTAACTGCTTGATCAGCAGTTAGAATGGCCAGTTTACTGAAAAATCAATTACAGGAAAATAAATGTCATTTCCTGCTTTCGAGTGGCGTTCAATGACAGGATGTATATGCAAAACATAATGTGATAGCCATTTCGTTCTTTTACAGTTAGGACAACTGTTTGGTTGAAAGATCAATAATTGAAAAGGTGTTACAACCATTACTTTCTGAACTATTGTGTGATACGTGGTAGGAAACGTTGGTCTGATGTTTTGTGTTAGCCACTTGATCTATCTAGTTGATTTGAAGCATAAAACTTAGTAGATACAAAGCTAGGACAGCTGAGATTATTAGACAAATTTCACAAGGAATGTTACAATTGGATTTAAATATGAATGATGACTAGAAATTCAAACAAACACGCAGAAGTAACTTTGTAATCCTTGCTTTCCAAGCTCTCAGGTTACGTTTTACGTTAAATGTTGTTGATGTTTACCTTCAGATACTTCCTGAGTGAACTCGCGAACTTCATGTTAAGTTGGCTTAGCTTTGTACTGTGTAGTATGGGAGTTGTGCTCTAACACAACATGAGAAATTAACATAGAATATATAAATTAGGTGAAATGTATATTGTTTTATCTAGAATTTTGCCTTAGTTATTTTTTTCGCGTTTATATGATGTAGCAGGTTTTCATGACCCTATATGGCAGTACTACCGTGAAAGATATGGTGATTCGGGCTGATGACTATCTTATGACAGTAAAGGTAATTTTAAATTTGATTTGCTGTTGCCACTTATACTTCTACTGCGTCATATTATGTGTATATACGGGTATTTTGTTGTCGATTGCATAAAATGTAATGGGGGTGGACCTTTAAAGCAGAAAAAAGAAATTTCTATTTCCATCCATGATGACTTTTATATTCGTGAAATCATTGGATTTAGAGTGAGTCTAACTCCTGAGGCCTACCAAATGTTTAGTGCATGTGGAGAAGTGTGACTAAAGTTGTTATAGAAACCAAGCTACCTACTGAACGGTAATGTCACGTACAGCAAGCATGAATTTAATCACTGTATAACAATGGCTATATGTGACAATACACATTTTCAATTACATATTTGAACTAATTTGCATATATTTAATCACGCACAATAATACTATACATATGAGTACAACTCTGCAGATAAATAAAGAATTTTGGCTTTGAGTATTGAGATGTGGTACATTTGGAGAAAATTACAGTGATAAGTCTAAACTCCATTGAGATAAAAAAACTCACCATGTTCTATGTTGTTGTTTTTTAAATGCAGGTGAAGAATATATACGACTTTGTCCCAAACTGCAATTTTCGTCAGTTGGTTTTTCAGTAAGAGGAAGACACGTAGGTGCTATATAATATTCACTACACCAGATGTAAAACTTGGTGGTCCCATTGTTTTCATTGATTTTGGTGAAGTGATATCTTGCAGTTAAGGCATCTCCGGTGTTACTAGATTATGTGACTCAGTCTTTACAAAATGAAATTATGGTATGATAATCGATCATTTGATATAGAATACAACATAGGCTTGGAGATTCCTTCAGCAATGTTTGCAGATCTTAAAAAGTATTAAACAGTAAATTTTTTTATGGTTTAAGTTGGTAAACGAAAATTATCTAGGAATCAATTCTTATATCAAATTCCTTTATTAATACATATAATACAACAAAAATGTTTTCATACACACATGTTGCCCCCCAGTGACATGTCTGCGGAGTTACAACGCTAGAATCCGGGTTTCGATACCCGTGGTGGGCAGAGCACAGATAGCCCATTGTGTAGCTTTGTGCTTAATTAAAACAAACAAATACACACATGTTAAGTCAGAAACGAGGGGAAATTGAGTATTAGAAGTAAAGGAGATATTTATGATAATTTCGTATGATATAATAACGTCATCAATTAAGCAACTATAACAATGATGACATATGGCAATGACTAGAAACTTGTATCACTTTGACCCTATGTCTGTATTCATTCCCTGAGGAAGCAAGCACATCTTAAGGGTTGACAGTTTATTGTAAAAACTGGTACGAGTTGGGCGTTTTCTTCCCTGTATACGTTATTTGAAATAGTCAGTTCATATGTAGCTTTAGGTAATGGGATATCACACTGGAACGTTTGTGTAACTGGAAAGCGTGATATAGTATAAAATCATTTCTGTCCTCATCCTATACAGACATTTAGGAAAGTATCCTCTTCATCCCAGCAGCCAAGGAAGTCAATGAAAAGTAGGAAGGTGGCCATCTGGTAACAATTATATATACTTCACTGAATAAATATTTGTTTACCCGTGTTTGTGTATTTTTCATGTTCGATTTATTATTTACTTTAACAACCCTAAATCAACATTTTGCAGAAAATAAACATTTGTCTACTTGTATATTAACGTTCTTTGAATACCACAATGACGTCTATGATAAACCAAGGAATCTAACCATCCAATTACCTGATCTCCAGCTCTAGAGATTCAAGGTTTTGGTCTGTGGAAGAACAGTTGTAGAAATTTGTAGTGGTGGAGTAAAAAGAGACGAGACAGTGTGTTGATGTTAAAAATAAAACACTTTATTGATGAAGTAACGTAAAACGCTAATTGTACTAGTGGGTAGACTACTGTTTTGTTATGCAAAGTGATTGAAGAATAGCTTAAACTATTAAGATAAAAATGGAAAAAAACTTGTATTTAAATAAAATAAAATTAAACTGCACACAAATTTAATTAAAGATTATTCAGACAAACGGAAAAAGATAAAAAGTTAAAACAACAAATGAAACTCCAACAGCACTTCTTAATTCTTTCATGACAGAAAAACGAATCTGTCTGAAAACCCCAAACTAAGTTTGCATTTCACCTTTTCTCTGACTCTGACCGATCAAAAATTGAATCACAAGAACTTTAAAGTATCTCTGCATTACCTGACAAACATATAGCAGGTAAAACAGGATGCAATACAATTATCCAATGAAAGAGAAGACAAAAAGTAATACCTTAGCCTGAATGTTCTTGACCAGCTTTAGGAGTTCAAAATTAGAACTAAGAATAAAAATCTAAAATTATGTAGATATGAAGTATGCACTACAGGAAAGTAAAATATTTGGTATTTGCATACCACACATCTACACAGACAACTACACATCTTCAAACATGGACTCCAATTAATTCTCACATGATCCCCCTTAATAATAATAATCACCAAAATGTTTACCTGATTGCTCAATTAGTATAGAATGAAATCTCCTTTCAACTCCTGTCCTTCTACAAATGGCTGTCCTAGCTGGTGTGTTAGTCAGTCTCAGCTATAACAGGCTGATGGTTGTTTGGCACATTCATCAGATGCAGTCTTGGTATTAATTTGACTTGACAGATAGCATGGGTTTTACTTTGGCTTTGTCAGTATTTTAAGCACTTGGTGTAATGGTTCAAGGCCTTCTTGATATTCCACTGGAAGCTTTTTGAGTTCTTCCTCCTTGCAGTAAGATTATTGTAGCAAGAATAGAGACATCCCATCTCTTTGCAAACAGTGTGTGCTAAACATTAACAGTCTACTTACCACTGGCTTCTCTGCCAAACAGCTCGTGCCATATATATGTCACCCTGTGGTTGTTCATCATGTGGCGGCAAGTCTAGTCTCATGACTGGGGCTCATGTAACAATCAGTGTACTCACCAGAAGTCTCTCCATTCAACTCCAATGGAGGGATCCCCAGCAATGTTGTGCTTCCAAGAATGACAGACAGCCTAAACCACTGTTAATGATGCTGGAGCATTAGAAAGTGACCAGTTTGTTATGCCCTGCAAGGCTTCTTATAGGGCTGCCAAACCTCTAATTCCTGGAAAGTTTTTTTCCAGGTACTACCCAACAAGTCTAACATACGTTGGATTTTTATCTGTCTTTTTTCTCTCTATAACCAGAAGATGGTTTTTAAAGGACTAAGTGGAAATAAATCTGTGGAGTTAACTTGTCTCACATCATTCCATTTTAAATCAGACCATGGCACTGTGCCATCAGAAATTCTGTGGTATTCAAAAATAAGGAGTATTTAGCACATAGGTAACACTACTCCAGATAAAAAAAAATCAAATATTTGGTGAATGGAATGTTACTATGAAAACAAATGGACATGATAAGAGATAAATTAATTTCATAAACAATTAATAATCTTTATTCATGCCCTTCTGCCACTTCACATTCCATAAGGGCAAATCACATCTGACACTATATAAAATGATCCAATTATAAGTGAAATGAAACTGACTAAACAAAACTTAAAGCAAATAACTGAAGTTTATATGAATTGAGGTTGAAATGAATGAAACGAAGTGAATGGCATTAAACTGACTAGAACTTCAGGCAGGACAAAGAAATGCAAATCTGGAGAGACGTGCTGAGTTGTGAGAGACCAAAGGAAAAACAAGCAAACTTTCTGACAAACACCCCCAACAAAAAAATGACAGCCAGAACACTTACCCTAGAAATGATAGTCCTCTAAAATTTTGCTAATCGCAGTCTTAATACAATTATGATAATTGCAAAGGTATCCTCACACTGTGATTAATATCATCCTGATTGACCTTTGTTTTAGAAATTACCCTCTTAAGGAATGTTTCATTTGCATGTTTCTAAATTCACTAGTTATAGGGGAAAAAACAGTAGTGAAAAATCAGAACAGTATTTCCTTTATAAGTATTCTTTGACTTAAGATAATTTGTCCTAACCTGCTTACAACTTGTGGAATTAGAAATTTAAAAAAAAGAAGTGTATTTCGTTGTATGATGTAATATCTCAGTTGAAATCCTAATCACTTCATTCTTCAACTTTCTGTGCTGATGCTGCGGCATTCCTACAAAGATAATTACATAGATCCCACGTAATAGTGAGCTTAGTAATTCAGTATTCATGAGGTTATATGTAGATTTTCTTCTATAAAAAATATTGTAATAAACTTCATAAATTGCAAACATAGAGGATTGACCTATATTTTTTATCTCTGTTATTACATTTTTTTTTATATTTGTTAATCTTACAAACCCTTTTTAATTAGTTTGAGATTAACACAGAAAATGAATGTTTTCATTTACTTTGATATAGTATCAATTAAGTTCTTTACTACTGAGCATAGGTTCTTTTTTTTAAGTATGTTCAAATGAACTGTTCTTACTGCAGTTTTTGTGTGTATAGCACTCTCTGGTGGAAATACATACTTTGCTTATAATTATTAACAACTCAAAATTAAAAAGTGTATTATTTTTTTATTGTTCAGTTCATCCATACAATATTTTTCATTTTAATACAGTTTATTTCCTTTAATTGTAGAAAAATAAATTTTACAAACGTATATTTTTACAACATAAAACATGATATAAAACACTCTTTTTCAAATTTTGAATAAAATTCATATAACCTTTATAAAAGAATAAAATGAAATATTAAACTCATAAAAAATTAACTAATATAAAATTTGAAAGTACTTGGAGCAAAACATGAGCAATAAACATAATGCAATATCAATCTTTATAATTTTGTTTCACTACAGTACTCTACGAGAGTGTAGTTAACCATGAATAAGGTCTTCTCGCACTTGTAAGTTAAAGTCTAATAAAGCATTTATTTACGTTTTTATTAAGTGTTATTGACATGCGAAAATCTTAAGCTGTGTATTAATTTTACAAACATATATATTTACAACATAAAACATGATATAAAACACCCTTTTTCAAATTTTGAATAAAATTCATATAACCTTTATAAAAGAATAAAATCAAATATTAAACTCATAAAAAATTAACTAATATAAAATTTGAAAGTACTTGGAACAATTTTCAATTTTAAATTGAGGTGACATTTCCAAAGGTTTACTTCTTAAGAACTACCTTGATCAGGGTTCGATTTTTAATTGTAAAAAAAAAATTAAAATTATATGGCTCACATTTTGAAATTATGCATCATACAATCGCTTATTATGCAGAAAAAAAATATAAACTATGCATTAATTATGTTTCAAAATTTAAATTATGCAACCCTTACATATATTAAAAACAGCTTAAAACAATAACATTTAAAGGGATTTTAGACATAATTCCACCAACATCAGCATCTTATAATTTTGATTTTTTATGAAATAACAACATCAAGAACACTTTAAAGGTCTTTTAACAGGCCATTAAATTCAGACTGTCTTGCAAGCAAGCACCACTAACCAAGAAACAGGCTAAATTATAATTAAGTTAAAGTTATAAATTTGGTAACATTGACCTAGATTTGACTTACTAAGTCTAGAAAGTCACTTTAATTATGCAGTCAACCAATAATTATGTGGTCATATGTAAATTAAGCAAAAATGCCACAGCAGCATAATTGTTGTGTTAAATTTAGGGCCCTGCTTGATTCACATACAAGCTATGAAACCCAGAATTATAACCACTGCTAAATGGAAGCTAAGATACTCCTAAACAAATAAGGACTGGTCACTAAAAATAATATATTTTGTAGAAAGTATTATAAGATAAGCTTTAAACTTAGTTTTTATTTTTGCAACCATCTAACTGCTTGAGAAACATGTTTCACATATATATCAAAATATTGGTAGAATATACATCATTATTTAAGACACACATCTGTTCATTAACTAAATTAAGGATATTTATAAACAACTTCTTAATGTTGTGTTTTACAACAGAGGGCCAATTGTTTGTTCCCTATTTTTCAGCTTTTCTTTGAGCTAATACAATAAGCCTATAAGCATAACTAATTAAATACAATGACTAAAGTTATTCAAAGTTTCCAACTCATTTTTAACAAAAAATATGTATTGCAAGAGATAAATAATAAAGTCTTCTTAAGACACATTAAAACCATGTCCCTACAGTAAAGTATGCCATGTCTCTAAATTATTAGCTCTTCAAACTGAAAAAATTAAGAAAAAAGTTAATTAAAATTTAAGCTATTTCTACGTAAAGGTATTTATTAGCAGATGAAAAATGCACTTTGATGGAAAACAGCTACATGTACTCTCATAAAGTACCAGTAGAGTGATCAACAAATAAAATAGAGATGTTTAACATATCTAAGAGAGTGCTACACAGCCTAAGCAATACATTGAGATTATTGTTTTAATTCAATACTGATAAAGATGCTGGCAGTGTTTCTATAAAAGTAAAAAACTAAACATTAAAACCTTAACCTATCATATCATATATGTACTCTAAATGAAACTATAATAATAAGGATTTCATTTTTCTGATAGACAACAAAATATTGTTAACTATATCTTTCAAAATAAAACTGCATTAATATCAGTACATCTGTAAACAATAATTCAATATCATTTGTAAATGAACATTTAATTCATGTATAGATTATAAAAATAAACTTTTTCAATTATGCTAAAATTATGCACCCTTCCCTATCACACCAGCTTATTGCATAACAAATAAACAAGAACAATCTGTCATCATTTTTCCTGAAGCTTTCAGTCAGAAACCTTATTTCAGTAGCTGCTGGTGTATCTAATATGTTTTTACACATATGGTTTTCTTTACTGTATAGAATTCTCGTGAAGCATCAGAACCTTCGAAACCCACTCCTGACATTTTCACCCCACCAAATGGCATGTGAAGGTTTCGGATGAGCCAGGTATTGCACCAAACAGTCCCCACCTTAAGAACATATTAGAAGTTAAATATAAAATATATGCATTTATTAATTTATACATTCTTTTTATGTACTGCATCTACTTACTTATCTTACCAATCTATCTCAGTCTATCTTAGGAACTTAACTAAGCCTAAGTCTTTCCTAACTTATGTTTTTTTGCTTATGATTACATTATCTAGTTACCCCTAGTATATTCTAATTAGCCATTAATCAGAGAAGCATTTAAACCTATAGTCTTTCATTAACATTTAATTATTCATCCACATATTCAGTCATCACAGAAAATGCACTTAGCTATCTTTATGCTGTTAAAATTTAAAAAAAAAAACGAATAAAAAATTTGTGTGTAGCATTGGTAACACAAGTTAAAAAAATTTACTTCAGAGGATTATAGCAGTAAACTGTGTACACTTGAGCTTCAGTAATAAAAATTCTAGTTTCCTCCTGAGTTATGGTGAGTCAAATTTTATTTTCTTATTTCTGCCAAACTGTTTATTGACAAAACTTTTATACTACATGGCTAAATGGTTATGTTAGACTCCACCCTCCAATACTCAGGTACAGCCATACCCATACTGTGAATGCTCCAGAGCATAAGTCTCCATGGCAAAAAATGTGTAGGTGCAAAAACTGAGCATAAATTTTCATAATATGACATAGAAAAATGCTTAACTTCTTTTTGTCAAATAAATCAAACCAAGATTAACCCTCTAGCTTTTGATGCCATTTTTAAATTCCTTTTTGTGTATGGTACTGCATTACATTTAAAATTTAATTAAATCATTTTACTATCAATATATGAAAATGCAATTAACATTATAATGTAAGTTATAATTTTTATGTTATCTAATTTCAATTACTTTGTTTAAAAGGAAACCTTTCAAAAATATTTAAACTGCAGTTTTCAAGTCACATGATCCACATGCTTTGAAAAATCTCGACTTTAGCTCTATTTTTCTCTTACCACATAAGCTGGAAATGTACAGGAGTTTCTACATGCTATGTACATATGTTTGACCTAATTGACGTGTGAGATCTAAAGTCTGCAAGCTAGGTTGTCTAGGACACAGATATAGATTTTCCAACCCTTGACAGCTGTCATGCCCACCTTCTATACTTTGCCTTGGGATCTACGATGTACATGTAATTAGTTGACACAAGTGGATCAAGTCATTAGAAAGAGCTCAGTTTACACTGTACTAACTATAGTTAGAGAGACAGTTAAATTGCATTTAGGTCTTATTCTTATATTTTAGTTAATTATGTATTATGTTTGTTTTAAAAAGTATATATGAATGGTTTTCTGATTTTTATAAGTTTAACTTGCTTTGAAAGGTTATAAACAAGATGGCGTGTATAAGTGCCATCTTGTTTTGGCCAAGTGTCTCTGCGGAGAGTCTGCCAGAATACCTTTGTAAAGCCCCAAAGGGATCAGTTAACCCTCTACAGACAGGTCAGGGTTCAATGGCCATGTCATCACGTTTGTTGACTCATATTCAGAATTTTATTGAACTACTATTTCATGAATTTATGTCAATAAGTTTAGTATCAAACTGTAGATTATAATTCAAATTTTAGTATTATACATTATTTAATTTCTTAATTTAAAAGTAAATATTAAAAAAAACACAGTTAAACATTGATATTTGAATGTCATATGGTATGTTAAATGCAGCACTGGTTCAAATTAGATGTTTGTGATGTCAAAATACTAAGTCTATAGTTTTGTATGAATTAGGACCTCAAATTACCAATACTGACAAGCAAGAATATAAAATAAGAACATCTTATCTTTCCTCTTTGCTGATATATCACCCATGTAATGAAGCAAACACAATGGCCCTGCTCACCTATTTCCATTTTTGGAAATGGTCTCTTATATACACTTACTTCAACATATGACATGTGAATAACCATATGAAAGCTCAGAATGTCCCCCCTAGTAGCTTTCTCAGCCGTTTTAAATTCTTAGGACAATCTCTTTCTTTCAAACCAAGATTTCAAGTCTGTTCGAAATTTCATACTTTTAGGAC
>NW_013670701.1:40945-47668 GCF_000517525.1 Limulus polyphemus | reverse complement strand
TAATAAACTGCAAGTGAAAAGATAGAGACTTGAAATTATGCATATTAAAAAAAAAAAAAACTATTCTGGTGGATTTCTATGAAGAGTTGAAAAGTATGTACATATTTCCATTTGTTAATTTTAAATATTTCATCGCACTGTATGTTGATGATAATAGATAGTTAGTGATATAGCAGAGAAAATGGGAATTAAAATATAAATAATTACCTTAAAAAACTTTTGATATTCATGTATGAGGTTCTAGAGATCATGCAAATGAAATATGAAAATGGTTAGATCAAAATAGTATTTTTATACTTCACATAAAAATCACCTTGCAGGTGAACTATTCAAAGTGTGAGTGCAAATAACTACACTAAATAAGGAATATTTTTATTAGAAATAGTAAAAAAATTCAAAATTCAATGCTTTATTTTTCTGAAACTATATACTTTTAGGAACATTCTTGTCAAATTTTAAACAGTTTTATCTTTGGAATGAAACATAATGATAGAGATGTCATGTGTTATGATTCATAGCACACAGCTATCAAAGGGTTAAAAACTCTAATCTTTCAATACTCATAATCATCATTAAAGGTGCTAATTTCATAGGTACATTTATAGCTTGAGTACCCCAGACACATATATCCCAAAGAAGACTTACTCAGGAAGCCATGAGAGTCAATGTCGTAGAGCCATAAGAAAAGGGGACTCCCCATGTTTAAAGGCATAATGTTTTTACCTTAGTAGGTTGATACAAGCTAAAGATATGGTATTGTTAATTGATTTAAAAGAAAAAATCAGTAACAGGACAACAAGTGTTTTAATGAGAAATATTTAATTTGGTCTAGTTATGACATATATAGTACAATCAAGAAAGTTGCTTTGCTTGTATGACTAACTCCAACCCTGTATGGTTTTGACACACAGGCACTCACAAAAGAAATAAATGTTAGCATATATGGCTCTACCTAATTAGATGGAGTGTTACAAGTCAGTAGCACCTACCACCAATCATATAGTTTCTTTTAATTAATTAGTGACATATGCTATCACACTTATGA
The DNA here is from genome assembly GCF_000517525.1 of Limulus polyphemus. Taxonomy (NCBI): domain Eukaryota; kingdom Metazoa; phylum Arthropoda; class Merostomata; order Xiphosura; family Limulidae; genus Limulus; species Limulus polyphemus. The sequence continues at coordinate 46,623 of NW_013670701.1, read as the reverse complement.
TGTCCCATACTTAAGGTGCAGTGTGTGTGTGTTCAGTGGCATAAAGTGATTTGACTGAACTTGGGACCTTCTAATTTACAGCTTAGTATGTTACATTTTTTGTATACAATAGTGTCTATTTTACAATTACCAGGTTTTGAGTAAATTTTGTTGAGTTAATATTGCTTTGTGAAATTTCTTGACATTATTATTGTCTTATAAAATACTTCCCTACAAGAAAAACTATATCTCAAGATCCATTTGCTAACTTTCTAAATCAGATAATATTATACAAAATTAGAGTTCTAAATTACATGTAATATGACTGTTATTACTTAATAAATGTGAATGTGTTAATCATTTAATCATAAACAATAAAAATGCATGAAAAAGTTGTTCAATGTATTGGCCAAGAATGTTAAACTCGAAATTCAACCCAATGATGATTATTAGGCTGTAATGTCAACTCCAGATGCTCTAAGTTACATATTTTTAATTTGAAACTTTTGAACATATCAGATTATTCATTTAAGGCTTTCAAGAAATATAGGAATATCTTGTTTAAGATTATTCATTGCTCCTTATGCACACTAAGTATAGTTACACAAATGGCTATTATTAGAGATTTCTGTTTCAAACAATACATTTACTGTGTAGGTTACTTTACTAGTTTACACTAAATGCTTTTAAGTTTGCTAATAAGTAACTTAATTTAATCAAAAGTTCTTAAAATACATAATACAAATAATATTAATTCATTTTGTGAATTACAAATTAGCAATTACTAATTTGTTGGTCTCAACACACTCCAATGACCAGTACATGGAGGCACTGTGTTGTTTGACAAATTATGTATTTAGATATCTTAATTATCATAGGGATGTTTTTACTATTTAACACAGACAGAATAAAATATCACAAAATATCATTCAACAATAAATGTAATAATAAAAGTTATTGCTTTATTCTGATTTATCATTCCAATGGATTGAAACTTGATACTAAAGGATTAATGTAATCTAATTAATTACCTCCATTTCCTGAGCTAAACGATAGATTCGTGAGACATCTTTCGACCAAATACTGGCACACAATCCATATTGAACATCATTAGCTCGTGATATAACTTCCTCTTCAATATCAAATGGAACAACACAAGTAACAGGTCCAAATATTTCCTCTTGCATACAAAATGACATATCTGGAAGGTTTGTCAATACAGTTGGGGATATGAAATATCCCTAAAGGAAAATATCAAAACTAATTATAATAACTATTCATGTTCTGGATTTGTTTTTAATAAAGCTTTCTAATTATTGGTATCATTATAAAACAAAAATCATCATTTTGCACTTTGCATATGTAAAAGTAAGATTATGGATCATAAATAAACTTGATGAGAAATTCACTACACCTACTAATAAACAAAAACTTTTAATAATAATTGCCAGCTACATTATACCAAAATAACTAATTATGTACATAGATAAACAGATTTCCAGGCAACTCTCATCAGAAAAAGCTGCAATAAAAGTGGGGAGGATTTTTAAAAAATTACGAGCAAAATATGTAGGATTATACAAAGGTAAGGTGCCACTACAACTTACTTTTAATGACTTGTCTCTTTGTGGCTGTCTCATAATATATTTCATAAATATTATACCTATTTTGTAACAAAATGTCCTACCTAGAATGAGATTTTTGGGATTGTGTTGAGGGCTAGAAATAAAAAAAATATGCTATGATGAAGCAAAAGTGCATACTTGGATTTGTAATTCTAAAATGTAGTAGTTAAGTTTCTTTGTTCTCTAGGAAGCTTTACCTTGTAACACAGAGCGAACAAAAGAAGCACCAAATATTTCCCTGTTTTAACCAATTGGAAAAATTAGTTCTGTAATATTATGTCATTGCACATTATCATGTCTATTTCTTTAGGTTAAAATTAACAGCAACAGAATACTGGCAAGAGCTTTCTTCACTTTGTCACTGATGACTTGCAAGGGTTTTGGAGATTACAATAATATACTGTTGAGGTGTAGAAAAAAACAGAAGCAATATTACAGCAATTTCTTAAAGGAAACCACAAAACTAAAAAGTAGAAGTGTTGGATAGCCTGTTAAAATAGAAATAATTTAAACTAACATTCTGATTTTCTGGAGGAAGATCCAAATCCACATCCAATCCACCACATAAGAAAGTTGCTCCTTCCTTCTCTGCAATTTTTAAATAGTTTTTAACTTTCTCCATATGCTGTTTGCTTATTAATGGTCCCATCCAAGTATCAGGTGCTGAGGGTGCACCAACTTTGATTTTTCTGCAAGTGAGACAAAAGAAAATATTCACAATAAATTCCATGTTTCTGTAAATTAGCTGCTAGAAAAAATTTCTATGGTTACTGATATATATATATATAGTTATATACAAATAAATGTTTTTCACTTTTAATTGTAACACCATACCTCCTATAAAATTTGAAGAATTTATTCATATTTTGTCATTTAATATATTGTTCATTTACAACTACTTCTTTTAATCTGCCAGCTGTAATGATAATTTGAGTTCACTTAATGGATAAGTTTGTATGATTTGATGGCTTCATGCTTACCTTATATATATACACTGTAGACAAACATCATAAAGAGTCCAAGTTTAGGTCTCTTTACCATATTCATATCAGCTTTGAGGTAGCATGTTAAGTTAAACAATTTATGTTGGGAGGTTGAATAAAAGTACACCAGCATTGAGACATACATGCTAGAAATTCTGATAAACATGTTCTTGGTAATTGTATTTATAAATTTTCAAAGGCCTATGACATGTGACAATCAGAATACAAGGTTTCTAGTCAGAGAGTTCAGTGTTCTTTAGAAATTACAAGAACTTATGAGTTAAAAGTAAAGAAGAATGCAATACTCTGTCAACCTTACTATATCAGCTACATCCAGTGCCAATGAAGCCTTTTTCCCAATACTGGGGCTCATCAGGCCAACTGGCAGATGACAATTGTTGAGATGCTATATATATCATGAATTGCTTAAACAACTGTTTCAAAGTAAGGATAAGTTGGTGAACTATAACTTTTATCAATTTTATTTAAATAATTACATATCAGAATTGTTTATTATTAATATTATTTATTTTAGTTGAATTAACATTACTCATCCTTCAAAAAACTGATATGCCAGTAAGTTTGTTTTTTAAATCTGGAGCAGATCAACTAACTGCAATGTCAACTGAAGAAGACTACATTAATAATTATAATAACTTATGAGTGAAATTGTATTAATCCAAAAAAAATAAATTATCTTACAAAGTGAGAATTTGCTATATGAATCTTAACTGAAAAGATTATTTCTTGATTGTTCGAACAGAAGCAATATTTTGCAAGGCACAAGTCATGAAACCTCAGTAAATTTTTGCTGTTGAAAAAGATCTATGGTTGAACTTTTTTCTTATTACTAATATTATAATGTTATAAATTACTGTTTAGTTATTTCATTTCTGTCTTTTAACTCACATAATGTTAAAGAAACATCATCTTGGCTCAAGCAAGAAAGTTGTGTCTGGATTTTGGAAAGAAAAATTTAGTAGCTATAACTTGAAGATGAATAAACATTTCTCTGTATATACTAACTCTTATAAGAGTTTAAAAGTAAAATCATCTATGACTGTGAAACAGTGGCATTGATTTTTGTGTACTGTATATAAAAATGTTACTGTAAAACACAAGAAAAACTAGAGAACACAATGTGATAGATTGCTTAAAAATACAAATCACTTATGAATTAAATATTACTTGACAAAATGGAAACTTACTTAATTGTTTCTTTTACAAACTCTTGAATGAAAACCTCAAACACTGATCGCTGAACATATATTCTGCTTGTACACAAACACACCTCACCCTGGTTCAAAAAACTTGCTCTGGAAAAATAATGGAAAAGGTTGCAAAAAACGTAAGAAAATCCAGTTTTGTCTGCAATAGTTGCCTTTAGCACTATAAAAATATATATAATGATTAAAAATGCTGAGAAGTCACAACTTATGAAAAACAATTATTTAACTTTGGATATTATGTCAGCAAGTTTTCAATTTTAGCAGATATTACATTTTCGTATAATTTTCTTGTGTATTTAGTGTATCAAAACTTTAATTATTCTCCTCATTAGAATTACTTCACTTTGTTACTTTCAGCATCTTTTTAAACTGTGGTTAATATATATATATATATATAATTTTTTTTTACATTTCAAAACTACTCCTTGTTTGTTAAGTGTTTTTATTAAGAATTAGTAACTATTTTACTTAACTATTTCATGATTATTTACAGAAATTAAAAATCCAACAACCTGCAAAACAATAACTAACATTTATGTTTGATAGAATGTCAATATGTTATTGTATATACTACTAACAATGTTTCTGGTAGCACACTTCAACATAGCAAAAGATTTATTGAATTTCAGCAGTGTTATATATCAAAACTAAAACTACCTTACAGTCTTTACTCACTGAAGATAAGTGTTCACCTAAAAAAAAATGTTAGTTATCAAATTATCACAGGTGTTTTGATTATTATTGTACATGTAATCATAGTTCATATTGAATTACTCAGATAAATTTCAAGTACTTTTCAAGCACTTTTTGGAAGCTAAAATCTATATCAAAATCAATTGGATTCCACTGAAATTTTATAAAATTCTCATATATTTGTTCAACATATGAACGTATACTAAAAATACTTTATTTATCGGCCCGGCAATGCCAGGTGGTTAGGGCACTCGACTCGCAATCTGCGGGTCGCGGGTTCGAATCCCTGTCACACCAAACATGCTCGCCCTTTTAGCTGTGGGGGTATTATAATGTGATGGTCAATCCCACTATTTGTTGGTAAAAGTATAGCCCAAGAGTTGGTGGTGGGTGGTGATGACTAGCTGCCTTCCCTCTAGTCTTACACTGCTAAATTAGGGACGGCTAGTGCAGATAGCCCTCGTGTAGCTTTGCGCGAAATTCAAAAACAAAAAAAAACTTCATTTACTGCGCTCAACCATACAACATGCATTAAAGTTAGGTATATCGATGTATTATTGCTATTACAATATTTTCAAGTACTTTTGCAAAAAAGTCCATTTTCAAGCACTTTCAAGTGCTTGAAATTCCACTCACAATTTCAAGAATGTGTATGCATCCTGTGTAATATATATGCTCTCTGTGCTTTATGATTCAAGAATATTTTACAAAATTAAATTATTTTTACTTGTACTAAACCCTCTAGATTAATTCAACTATTACAATTATGACAACTTCTGAAGACAAGCAAGCTACACATTTCTGAAGCAAAGGGAAATTTCTGAGGAAATTTCATCCGTTGCTTCTGTGAATTTAAATAGAATAAAACAATATTAACCAAAGTTATATTAGAAACTTAGAAAAGTTAAAGAGACAGAAGAGAGATAGAGAGAGGATAAATCGGTCGAAGGACAAATAACGAGTCAACGCCTCGAAGGACATATAAAAAAACTAACGAGAACAAGGAGAGGCTTGTGTAGTAACTAACGAGAACAAGGAGAGGCTTGTGTAGTATAGCATAAAAAATAAGCCTTGAAAGATAAGTATCAAGCACAGGGCTAGAAACCGTGTTTTTTATATAACTACAGTCAGTGACAGATACGAGGCTAGAATAAGTTTAGAACGACTGT